>NC_134833.1:10571270-10850742 GCF_004210375.1 Tachypleus tridentatus
GTATAAAACCATTTGTTGATGTACACTATATACAAGTTAAATACTGTTATGTATAAAACCATTTGTTGATGTACACTATATACAAGTTAAATACTGTTATGTATAAAACCATTTGTTGATGTACACTATATACAAGTTAAATACTGTTATGTATAAAACCATTTGTTGATGTACACTATATACAAGTTAAATACTGTTATGTATAAAACCATTTGTTGATGTACACTATATACAAGTTAAATACTGTTATGTATAAAACCATTTGTTGATGTACACTATATACAAGTTAAATACTGTTATGTATAAAACCATTTGTTGATGTACACTATATACAAGTTAAATACTGTTATGTATAAAACCATTTGTTGATGTACACTATATACAAGTTAAATACTGTTATGTATAAAACCATTTGTTGATGTACACTATATACAAGTTAAATACTGTTATGTATAAAACCATTTGTTGATGTACACTATATACAAGTTAAATACTGTTATGTATAAAACCATTTGTTGATGTACACTATATACAAGTTAAATACTGTTATGTATAAAACCATTTGTTGATGTACACTATATACAAGTTAAATACTGTTATGTATAAAACCATTTGTTGATGTACACTATATACAAGTTAAATACTGTTATGTATAAAACCATTTGTTGATGTACACTATATACAAGTTAAATACTGTTATGTATAAAACCATTTGTTGATGTACACTATATACAAGTTAAATACTGTTATGTATAAAACCATTTGTTGATGTACACTATATACAAGTTAAATACTGTTATGTATAAAACCATTTGTTGATGTACACTATATACAAGTTAAATACTGTTATGTATAAAACCATTTGTTGATGTACACTATATACAAGTTAAATACTGTTATGTATAAAACCATTTGTTGATGTACACTATATACAAGTTAAATACTGTTATGTATAAAACCATTTGTTGATGTACACTATATACAAGTTAAATACTGTTATGTATAAAACCATTTGTTGATGTACACTATATACAAGTTAAATACTGTTATGTATAAAACCATTTGTTGATGTACACTATATACAAGTTAAATACTGTTATGTATAAAACCATTTGTTGATGTACACTATATACAAGTTAAATACTGTTATGTATAAAACCATTTGTTGATGTACACTATATACAAGTTAAATACTGTTATGTATAAAACCATTTGTTGATGTACACTATATACAAGTTAAATACTGTTATGTATAAAACCATTTGTTGATGTACACTATATACAAGTTAAATACTGTTATGTATAAAACCATTTGTTGATGTACACTATATACAAGTTAAATACTGTTATGTATAAAACCATTTGTTGATGTACACTATATACAAGTTAAATACTGTTATGTATAAAACCATTTGTTGATGTACACTATATACAAGTTAAATACTGTTATGTATAAAACCATTTGTTGATGTACACTATATACAAGTTAAATACTGTTATGTATAAAACCATTTGTTGATGTACACTATATACAAGTTAAATACTGTTATGTATAAAACCATTTGTTGATGTACACTATATACAAGTTAAATACTGTTATGTATAAAACCATTTGTTGATGTACACTATATACAAGTTAAATACTGTTATGTATAAAACCATTTGTTGATGTACACTATATACAAGTTAAATACTGTTATGTATAAAACCATTTGTTGATGTACACTATATACAAGTTAAATACTGTTATGTATAAAACCATTTGTTGATGTACACTATATACAAGTTAAATACTGTTATGTATAAAACCATTTGTTGATGTACACTATATACAAGTTAAATACTGTTATGTATAAAACCATTTGTTGATGTACACTATATACAAGTTAAATACTGTTATGTATAAAACCATTTGTTGATGTACACTATATACAAGTTAAATACTGTTATGTATAAAACCATTTGTTGATGTACACTATATACAAGTTAAATACTGTTATGTATAAAACCATTTGTTGATGTACACTATATACAAGTTAAATATGTGTTATGTATAAAACCATTTGTTGATGTACACTATATACAAGTTAAATACTGTTATGTATAAAACCATTTGTTGATGTACACTATATACAAGTTAAATACTGTTATGTATAAAACCATTTGTTGATGTACACTATATACAAGTTAAATACTGTTATGTATAAAACCATTTGTTGATGTACACTATATACAAGTTAAATACTGTTATGTATAAAACCATTTGTTGATGTACACTATATACAAGTTAAATACTGTTATGTATAAAACCATTTGTTGATGTACACTATATACAAGTTAAATACTGTTATGTATAAAACCATTTGTTGATGTACACTATATACAAGTTAAATACTGTTATGTATAAAACCATTTGTTGATGTACACTATATACAAGTTAAATACTGTTATGTATAAAACCATTTGTTGATGTACACTATATACAAGTTAAATACTGTTATGTATAAAACCATTTGTTGATGTACACTATATACAAGTTAAATACTGTTATGTATAAAACCATTTGTTGATGTACACTATATACAAGTTAAATACT
The DNA here is from genome assembly GCF_004210375.1 of Tachypleus tridentatus. Taxonomy (NCBI): domain Eukaryota; kingdom Metazoa; phylum Arthropoda; class Merostomata; order Xiphosura; family Limulidae; genus Tachypleus; species Tachypleus tridentatus. The sequence continues at coordinate 10,573,867 of NC_134833.1, forward strand.
GTTATGTATAAAACCATTTGTTGATGTACACTATATACAAGTTAAATACTGTTATGTATAAAACCATTTGTTGATGTACACTATATACAAGTTAAATACTGTTATGTATAAAACCATTTGTTGATGTACACTATATACAAGTTAAATACTGTTATGTATAAAACCATTTGTTGATGTACACTATATACAAGTTAAATACTGTTATGTATAAAACCATTTGTTGATGTACACTATATACAAGTTAAATACTGTTATGTATAAAACCATTTGTTGATGTACACTATATACAAGTTAAATACTGTTATGTATAAAACCATTTGTTGATGTACACTATATACAAGTTAAATACTGTTATGTATAAAACCATTTGTTGATGTACACTATATACAAGTTAAATACTGTTATGTATAAAACCATTTGTTGATGTACACTATATACAAGTTAAATACTGTTATGTATAAAACCATTTGTTGATGTACACTATATACAAGTTAAATACTGTTATGTATAAAACCATTTGTTGATGTACACTATATACAAGTTAAATACTGTTATGTATAAAACCATTTGTTGATGTACACTATATACAAGTTAAATACTGTTATGTATAAAACCATTTGTTGATGTACACTATATACAAGTTAAATACTGTTATGTATAAAACCATTTGTTGATGTACACTATATACAAGTTAAATACTGTTATGTATAAAACCATTTGTTGATGTACACTATATACAAGTTAAATACTGTTATGTATAAAACCATTTGTTGATGTACACTATATACAAGTTAAATACTGTTATGTATAAAACATTTGTTGATGTACACTATATACAAGTTAAATACTGTTATGTATAAAACCATTTGTTGATGTACACTATATACAAGTTAAATACTGTTATGTATAAAACCATTTGTTGATGTACACTATATACAAGTTAAATACTGTTATGTATAAAACCATTTGTTGATGTACACTATATACAAGTTAAATACTGTTATGTATAAAACCATTTGTTGATGTACACTATATACAAGTTAAATACTGTTATGTATAAAACCATTTGTTGATGTACACTATATACAAGTTAAATACTGTTATGTATAAAACCATTTGTTGATGTACACTATATACAAGTTAAATACTGTTATGTATAAAACCATTTGTTGATGTACACTATATACAAGTTAAATACTGTTATGTATAAAACCATTTGTTGATGTACACTATATACAAGTTAAATACTGTTATGTATAAAACCATTTGTTGATGTACACTATATACAAGTTAAATACTGTTATGTATAAAACCATTTGTTGATGTACACTATATACAAGTTAAATACTGTTATGTATAAAACCATTTGTTGATGTACACTATATACAAGTTAAATACTGTTATGTATAAAACCATTTGTTGATGTACACTATATACAAGTTAAATACTGTTATGTATAAAACCATTTGTTGATGTACACTATATACAAGTTAAATACTGTTATGTATAAAACCATTTGTTGATGTACACTATATACAAGTTAAATACTGTTATGTATAAAACCATTTGTTGATGTACACTATATACAAGTTAAATACTGTTATGTATAAAACCATTTGTTGATGTACACTATATACAAGTTAAATACTGTTATGTATAAAACCATTTGTTGATGTACACTATATACAAGTTAAATACTGTTATGTATAAAACCATTTGTTGATGTACACTATATACAAGTTAAATACTGTTATGTATAAAACCATTTGTTGATGTACACTATATACAAGTTAAATACTGTTATGTATAAAACCATTTGTTGATGTACACTATATACAAGTTAAATACTGTTATGTATAAAACCATTTGTTGATGTACACTATATACAAGTTAAATACTGTTATGTATAAAACCATTTGTTGATGTACACTATATACAAGTTAAATACTGTTATGTATAAAACCATTTGTTGATGTACACTATATACAAGTTAAATACTGTTATGTATAAAACCATTTGTTGATGTACACTATATACAAGTTAAATACTGTTATGTATAAAACCATTTGTTGATGTACACTATATACAAGTTAAATACTGTTATGTATAAAACCATTTGTTGATGTACACTATATACAAGTTAAATACTGTTATGTATAAAACCATTTGTTGATGTACACTATATACAAGTTAAATACTGTTATGTATAAAACCATTTGTTGATGTACACTATATACAAGTTAAATACTGTTATGTATAAAACCATTTGTTGATGTACACTATATACAAGTTAAATACTGTTATGTATAAAACCATTTGTTGATGTACACTATATACAAGTTAAATACTGTTATGTATAAAACCATTTGTTGATGTACACTATATACAAGTTAAATACTGTTATGTATAAAACCATTTGTTGATGTACACTATATACAAGTTAAATACTGTTATGTATAAAACCATTTGTTGATGTACACTATATACAAGTTAAATACTGTTATGTATAAAACCATTTGTTGATGTACACTATATACAAGTTAAATACTGTTATGTATAAAACCATTTGTTGATGTACACTATATACAAGTTAAATACTGTTATGTATAAAACCATTTGTTGATGTACACTATATACAAGTTAAATACTGTTATGTATAAAACCATTTGTTGATGTACACTATATACAAGTTAAATACTGTTATGTATAAAACCATTTGTTGATGTACACTATATACAAGTTAAATACTGTTATGTATAAAACCATTTGTTGATGTACACTATATACAAGTTAAATACTGTTATGTATAAAACCATTTGTTGATGTACACTATATACAAGTTAAATACTGTTATGTATAAAACCATTTGTTGATGTACACTATATACAAGTTAAATACTGTTATGTATAAAACCATTTGTTGATGTACACTATATACAAGTTAAATACTGTTATGTATAAAACCATTTGTTGATGTACACTATATACAAGTTAAATACTGTTATGTATAAAACCATTTGTTGATGTACACTATATACAAGTTAAATACTGTTATGTATAAAACCATTTGTTGATGTACACTATATACAAGTTAAATACTGTTATGTATAAAACCATTTGTTGATGTACACTATATACAAGTTAAATACTGTTATGTATAAAACCATTTGTTGATGTACACTATATACAAGTTAAATACTGTTATGTATAAAACCATTTGTTGATGTACACTATATACAAGTTAAATACTGTTATGTATAAAACCATTTGTTGATGTACACTATATACAAGTTAAATACTGTTATGTATAAAACCATTTGTTGATGTACACTATATACAAGTTAAATACTGTTATGTATAAAACCATTTGTTGATGTACACTATATACAAGTTAAATACTGTTATGTATAAAACCATTTGTTGATGTACACTATATACAAGTTAAATACTGTTATGTATAAAACCATTTGTTGATGTACACTATATACAAGTTAAATACTGTTATGTATAAAACCATTTGTTGATGTACACTATATACAAGTTAAATACTGTTATGTATAAAACCATTTGTTGATGTACACTATATACAAGTTAAATACTGTTATGTATAAAACCATTTGTTGATGTACACTATATACAAGTTAAATACTGTTATGTATAAAACCATTTGTTGATGTACACTATATACAAGTTAAATACTGTTATGTATAAAACCATTTGTTGATGTACACTATATACAAGTTAAATACTGTTATGTATAAAACCATTTGTTGATGTACACTATATACAAGTTAAATACTGTTATGTATAAAACCATTTGTTGATGTACACTATATACAAGTTAAATACTGTTATGTATAAAACCATTTGTTGATGTACACTATATACAAGTTAAATACTGTTATGTATAAAACCATTTGTTGATGTACACTATATACAAGTTAAATACTGTTATGTATAAAACCATTTGTTGATGTACACTATATACAAGTTAAATACTGTTATGTATAAAACCATTTGTTGATGTACACTATATACAAGTTAAATACTGTTATGTATAAAACCATTTGTTGATGTACACTATATACAAGTTAAATACTGTTATGTATAAAACCATTTGTTGATGTACACTATATACAAGTTAAATACTGTTATGTATAAAACCATTTGTTGATGTACACTATATACAAGTTAAATACTGTTATGTATAAAACCATTTGTTGATGTACACTATATACAAGTTAAATACTGTTATGTATAAAACCATTTGTTGATGTACACTATATACAAGTTAAATACTGTTATGTATAAAACCATTTGTTGATGTACACTATATACAAGTTAAATACTGTTATGTATAAAACCATTTGTTGATGTACACTATATACAAGTTAAATACTGTTATGTATAAAACCATTTGTTGATGTACACTATATACAAGTTAAATACTGTTATGTATAAAACCATTTGTTGATGTACACTATATACAAGTTAAATACTGTTATGTATAAAACCATTTGTTGATGTACACTATATACAAGTTAAATACTGTTATGTATAAAACCATTTGTTGATGTACACTATATACAAGTTAAATACTGTTATGTATAAAACCATTTGTTGATGTACACTATATACAAGTTAAATACTGTTATGTATAAAACCATTTGTTGATGTACACTATATACAAGTTAAATACTGTTATGTATAAAACCATTTGTTGATGTACACTATATACAAGTTAAATACTGTTATGTATAAAACCATTTGTTGATGTACACTATATACAAGTTAAATACTGTTATGTATAAAACCATTTGTTGATGTACACTATATACAAGTTAAATACTGTTATGTATAAAACCATTTGTTGATGTACACTATATACAAGTTAAATACTGTTATGTATAAAACCATTTGTTGATGTACACTATATACAAGTTAAATACTGTTATGTATAAAACCATTTGTTGATGTACACTATATACAAGTTAAATACTGTTATGTATAAAACCATTTGTTGATGTACACTATATACAAGTTAAATACTGTTATGTATAAAACCATTTGTTGATGTACACTATATACAAGTTAAATACTGTTATGTATAAAACCATTTGTTGATGTACACTATATACAAGTTAAATACTGTTATGTATAAAACCATTTGTTGATGTACACTATATACAAGTTAAATACTGTTATGTATAAAACCATTTGTTGATGTACACTATATACAAGTTAAATACTGTTATGTATAAAACCATTTGTTGATGTACACTATATACAAGTTAAATACTGTTATGTATAAAACCATTTGTTGATGTACACTATATACAAGTTAAATACTGTTATGTATAAAACCATTTGTTGATGTACACTATATACAAGTTAAATACTGTTATGTATAAAACCATTTGTTGATGTACACTATATACAAGTTAAATACTGTTATGTATAAAACCATTTGTTGATGTACACTATATACAAGTTAAATACTGTTATGTATAAAACCATTTGTTGATGTACACTATATACAAGTTAAATACTGTTATGTATAAAACCATTTGTTGATGTACACTATATACAAGTTAAATACTGTTATGTATAAAACCATTTGTTGATGTACACTATATACAAGTTAAATACTGTTATGTATAAAACCATTTGTTGATGTACACTATATACAAGTTAAATACTGTTATGTATAAAACCATTTGTTGATGTACACTATATACAAGTTAAATACTGTTATGTATAAAACCATTTGTTGATGTACACTATATACAAGTTAAATACTGTTATGTATAAAACCATTTGTTGATGTACACTATATTTGTTGATGTACACTATATACAAGTTAAATACTGTTATGTATAAAACCATTTGTTGATGTACACTATATACAAGTTAAATACTGTTATGTATAAAACCATTTGTTGATGTACACTATATACAAGTTAAATACTGTTATGTATAAAACCATTTGTTGATGTACACTATATACAAGTTAAATACTGTTATGTATAAAACCATTTGTTGATGTACACTATATACAAGTTAAATACTGTTATGTATAAAACCATTTGTTGATGTACACTATATACAAGTTAAATACTGTTATGTATAAAACCATTTGTTGATGTACACTATATACAAGTTAAATACTGTTATGTATAAAACCATTTGTTGATGTACACTATATACAAGTTAAATACTGTTATGTATAAAACCATTTGTTGATGTACACTATATACAAGTTAAATACTGTTATGTATAAAACCATTTGTTGATGTACACTATATACAAGTTAAATACTGTTATGTATAAAACCATTTGTTGATGTACACTATATACAAGTTAAATACTGTTATGTATAAAACCATTTGTTGATGTACACTATATACAAGTTAAATACTGTTATGTATAAAACCATTTGTTGATGTACACTATATACAAGTTAAATACTGTTATGTATAAAACCATTTGTTGATGTACACTATATACAAGTTAAATACTGTTATGTATAAAACCATTTGTTGATGTACACTATATACAAGTTAAATACTGTTATGTATAAAACCATTTGTTGATGTACACTATATACAAGTTAAATACTGTTATGTATAAAACCATTTGTTGATGTACACTATATACAAGTTAAATACTGTTATGTATAAAACCATTTGTTGATGTACACTATATACAAGTTAAATACTGTTATGTATAAAACCATTTGTTGATGTACACTATATACAAGTTAAATACTGTTATGTATAAAACCATTTGTTGATGTACACTATATACAAGTTAAATACTGTTATGTATAAAACCATTTGTTGATGTACACTATATACAAGTTAAATACTGTTATGTATAAAACCATTTGTTGATGTACACTATATACAAGTTAAATACTGTTATGTATAAAACCATTTGTTGATGTACACTATATACAAGTTAAATACTGTTATGTATAAAACCATTTGTTGATGTACACTATATACAAGTTAAATACTGTTATGTATAAAACCATTTGTTGATGTACACTATATACAAGTTAAATACTGTTATGTATAAAACCATTTGTTGATGTACACTATATACAAGTTAAATACTGTTATGTATAAAACCATTTGTTGATGTACACTATATACAAGTTAAATACTGTTATGTATAAAACCATTTGTTGATGTACACTATATACAAGTTAAATACTGTTATGTATAAAACCATTTGTTGATGTACACTATATACAAGTTAAATACTGTTATGTATAAAACCATTTGTTGATGTACACTATATACAAGTTAAATACTGTTATGTATAAAACCATTTGTTGATGTACACTATATACAAGTTAAATACTGTTATGTATAAAACCATTTGTTGATGTACACTATATACAAGTTAAATACTGTTATGTATAAAACCATTTGTTGATGTACACTATATACAAGTTAAATACTGTTATGTATAAAACCATTTGTTGATGTACACTATATACAAGTTAAATACTGTTATGTATAAAACCATTTGTTGATGTACACTATATACAAGTTAAATACTGTTATGTATAAAACCATTTGTTGATGTACACTATATACAAGTTAAATACTGTTATGTATAAAACCATTTGTTGATGTACACTATATACAAGTTAAATACTGTTATGTATAAAACCGTTTGTTGATGTACACTATATACAAGTTAAATACTGTTATGTATAAAACCATTTGTTGATGTACACTATATACAAGTTAAATACTGTTATGTATAAAACCATTTGTTGATGTACACTATATACAAGTTAAATACTGTTATGTATAAAACCATTTGTTGATGTACACTATATACAAGTTAAATACTGTTATGTATAAAACCATTTGTTGATGTACACTATATACAAGTTAAATACTGTTATGTATAAAACCATTTGTTGATGTACACTATATACAAGTTAAATACTGTTATGTATAAAACCATTTGTTGATGTACACTATATACAAGTTAAATACTGTTATGTATAAAACCATTTGTTGATGTACACTATATACAAGTTAAATACTGTTATGTATAAAACCATTTGTTGATGTACACTATATACAAGTTAAATACTGTTATGTATAAAACCATTTGTTGATGTACACTATATACAAGTTAAATACTGTTATGTATAAAACCATTTGTTGATGTACACTATATACAAGTTAAATACTGTTATGTATAAAACCATTTGTTGATGTACACTATATACAAGTTAAATACTGTTATGTATAAAACCATTTGTTGATGTACACTATATACAAGTTAAATACTGTTATGTATAAAACCATTTGTTGATGTACACTATATACAAGTTAAATACTGTTATGTATAAAACCATTTGTTGATGTACACTATATACAAGTTAAATACTGTTATGTATAAAACCATTTGTTGATGTACACTATATACAAGTTAAATACTGTTATGTATAAAACCATTTGTTGATGTACACTATATACAAGTTAAATACTGTTATGTATAAAACCATTTGTTGATGTACACTATATACAAGTTAAATACTGTTATGTATAAAACCATTTGTTGATGTACACTATATACAAGTTAAATACTGTTATGTATAAAACCATTTGTTGATGTACACTATATACAAGTTAAATACTGTTATGTATAAAACCATTTGTTGATGTACACTATATACAAGTTAAATACTGTTATGTATAAAACCATTTGTTGATGTACACTATATACAAGTTAAATACTGTTATGTATAAAACCATTTGTTGATGTACACTATATACAAGTTAAATACTGTTATGTATAAAACCATTTGTTGATGTACACTATATACAAGTTAAATACTGTTATGTATAAAACCATTTGTTGATGTACACTATATACAAGTTAAATACTGTTATGTATAAAACCATTTGTTGATGTACACTATATACAAGTTAAATACTGTTATGTATAAAACCATTTGTTGATGTACACTATATACAAGTTAAATACTGTTATGTATAAAACCATTTGTTGATGTACACTATATACAAGTTAAATACTGTTATGTTTAAAACCACTGTCTTGAAATGTTCTTTAACGTATCTTTCTCGCTAATATTGTTTGTCACGTGCACTGTCCCTGAGGGTGGGTATAAAGTCAAAATGATGTGTTGACAATCTGTCAATGTTGGTAATTTAGGTGTCTCTTTAGCGGTTAGACTTGTATTATAGATATATAAATATATATACAGGCAGAATGATATCATGAGGTTTCTAATTCTATTTACATTTCATATTTTAATGTATCTTACATTCATGGTGTTACATAATATTATTTGCAAAACCGCTCAAAGTTCTTTGAGCTCTTCTTAGTAAAAATACGTCAGCAAAACTTTTAGGCCTAAAATATGATTCATAGTTAAACTTGAAGAAAACATTAAAGTGAAATAACGACAAAAGTGTGGCAACAAGCAAATGGGGTTAAAAAAATTAACAGGTTAAAATACAACAGTAGCCACAGAAAGCTTTATTAAAATTTATAAATAATATACCAGACCACTAATGGAATATGCGTGCCCAATATGGTTAGATGTAGTCAGCGCAAATCTTACGGAACTGCAAATAATACAAAGTTTAATACTCACCACAGCTTTTATTGTACCAGAAACTACAAACTCGACATATTTACATAATTATGCAAATTTACATTCATTAAAAGACAGGCTGATAGATTTTTCATTATGCTACTTTAACAGAAATGTATGCAAAAATAATTTATTAACTCAAATAGATCGCTATGTCAAACATGAAATTTACAAAAGCGAAGTGCCTCAATCTATTAAATGTCTTAAAATAAAAATCATAACACCCCACTAAACATTAAGATAATGTTAACACCAACATTTTGACACCACCGACGTATTTTAAATACTATTTGTGAAAATACGCGAGGGTGAGCATCTCTCGTGGAAAAGTGACGTATTTCAGGAACTGTTTGGAATCTAAAAAGACCACATTAAGAGTGTGCGTGTCTCTGTTTTCTTTAGCCCATTGGCCAAATTAAGAGAACGCTACGGCACGAGTTGCTTCTGACTCTGTGAAACTTAAGTGACGAGTCTAGAATTTTCACTAAATGCCACTAGAATTATATACAAGGGCAGGGCCCTGAAAAGACGAAGACGAAAAATTAGTGCGAGTGTGTTTCAAGGATTGCGAGTAGCACTTGCGGTTTTTCCAATTTACAGTTCGACCAAACCTCAGTGTCGACCAACTGTGTAACCTATTTTTGTAATGTTCTATAATATGTAACACAGTCCATCGGGGCCTAGCATGGCCAGATGGTTAAGGCACTCGACTTGTAATCTGAGGGTCGCGGGTTCAAATTCCCGTCACACAAAACATGCTCGCTCTTTCAGCCGTGGAGGCGTTATAATGTAACAGTCAATCTCACTATTCGTTGGTAAAATAGTAGCCCAAGAGTTGGCGGTGGGTGATGATGACTAGCTGCCTTACCTCTAGTTTTACACTGCTAAATTAGGGACGACTAGCGCAGATCACCCTCGTGTAGCTTTGCAAGAAATTAAAAACAAACAAACCATCTATCGGAAACTACTATAAAAGAAATATTCAAATCTCATGAAACAGCTTTATAACAAAAGCACTTTTTCTAAGTTATTTTTTCTAATGAACAAATACGTCTTTTTCATTTTCAATATGAAATATTTTCAATATTTCAGGTTTATGTTTAAAATATAATTAACATCAAAAACCACATTCTTATAAGATTCCACCGATAAAATAAATAATGCGTAAGACGAAGCACTCAAACCTCATCTACATTTATCAATGCTCTAGGTTTTAAAAATACTGGAAGATGAAAAATATGTATGTAAAAACGGCTGGTTTTGGTTGAAAAAAAAATTTTATGTAAAAGAGCGAACAACGTTTCGACCTTCTTCGGTCAGCGTCAGATTCACAAAGAAATAAAGAGGTAACTGAACACTCAAATACTAAATAAAGAAATAAGCATAAACAAACGCAAAATTAAACAAACCTTACTTATACAACAACACAAACCCAAAATAAACCAATACAAAGAAACACCTTTATACCTATATTAATAAATACATCCAACATCTAAGCACGCCTTCGACATTCCTACACTCAGTTACACAACCACCTTCAAACATGTGGTCAGCTATCGGTCAGTTACCTTTTTCTTTCTGAACCTGACGATGACCGAAGAAGGTTGAAACGTGGTTCGCTCCTCCACGTAAAATATTTTCTCAACCAAAACCAGCCGTTTTTACGTGTATATTTTTCTCTACAAGTGGGTTTTCTCGTCATCACTGGAAGATGAAGGTTCGTACTAGTCTAGAAGTAGGTAGACAAGCGAAAAAATGAAAGTGTTTTTATTTATTTATTTTATGGAAGAAATATTTTGGTCAAAAATCAATTTATTAAATTTTTATGTAGTAATATTAAGTGTAGTTGGTAAGCGAACCTTGTGTCGCATTGTACTTAACAACATTCAGTGTGTGTGTGTGTGTGGAATTTATTTTTTTTCTTGTTTTTAGTAGTATTTTTATGTATATTACTTTATTAGTACTGTTTCCATGCAAACGCCACCTGTACGAGAATGGTTAAATTAATAAAAGGGTTAAGTTCGAGAAAATGTTAGGGAATGTTAAACGCGTTTTAAATTTCGGTGAAATTGCGTTAACGATCGTGAAGTTTAAAATTAATGAAAAACAATGCGAGGCACTAGCGTTATTTAAAGTGTAACAGTAATAAATACAGTAAATAAACGTAACAGATGGAACTGGTGTAAAGAACTGATCACTTCCCTTGTTATAAAGTTCAATATACATAACTCGTTTTAGTTATTAGTTCTCTAAAGAAAATAGTGCGTAATTTTTAAAATTTCGAATCACAATCCAAAGATTTGGTTGCAAGAAAAGCAGGAGAAATTAGTCCCAGGAAGACAAGAAAACGGATATAATGAAATATAAATCTGAGGAAGTAAGGCTTTAATCTGGAAGAGTTCACACGTGCATAAGGATCTAATTAATTAACTTATCAATGAGCGAGGTTGTAGCAAGAAGTTTGAAAGAAACACCAGGAGGCAAGGGTTACACTTGGAAGCTCATCAGCGTGGTATATTAAGCATTAGTTTAGATTATGTAATTGTCTTGAAAACCAAAGGGTTGGATAAAAATTATATGAAAATTGAATTTCGTTTTTAATATTCTTGAAATAATTACATTTTTAATGCATTTAAAGTAATTTGAACTTGCTACTATAAGATTACTTGTTATAAATTTCATCTTAGTCGTGTAACGAATTTACTATTAGATATTTATTTTAAATATCCACGTTTGTTTTGGTTCTATATATGGGGCTATCCCATAAGGAATGTCCGAAAATTTAATACAGAAAATACACTCGCATCAACATAACTTATCTTTTTTGGACAGGTTAGTGACTGGCGATAAAAAATGGATATATTATAAAAATGTTAAGCGTCGCAGACAATGGTTCAGTGCAGGTAAACTGGCTAAAGCGCAGCCCAAAATGGACCTCCACCCTCAGAAAGTCTTGTTAAGCGTTTGGTTGGATATTGTTGGTGTGATGCACTTAAAGTTGCTGCCACTTCACGTTAAGTTCATCAGACTTTTATTGCCAACAGTGAAAGCGCTTGAATGTTGCACTAAAAGAAAAGGTCTTGTGTTACACCAGAATAATGTACGGCCCCATACAGCAAGAATCACATGTGAGGTTATTAATTAGTATAGGTAAAGATTGAAGAGCTAGACTGGGGGAAACTTCCACATCCTCCTTATTCTCCAGACTTTGACCCATCTGATTACCATCTGTTCCGAAGTTTGCAGAACTGTCTTGATGGAAAAAAGCTTGGACCACATGAAGATGTCACAACTACCCTCTCTACGTTCTTTTCTTTCAAACCCCAAGAATTTTATAAAATAGGCATTCAGAAGTAATTAATGATAATGGAACATAAATTATCGATTAACATTAAAAAGCGTTTGAAATCCTTCGTCTTTCTGAATCTCTAAAATCGGATATTACTTGAGAGATGAGCTGATATTTATAAACGCATGTACTTGTATTGTTAAATAGTTATTGCGAAACGCCCGCCTGTTCGAACGTCACAATCAACAATGCATTATGTGTATAAGTAAAATATCGGTGCCAATTTAACTCGAGGAAAGGTTCTTGTAAGTTTAAATTGATGCACCAAAAGCCGGTTTTCAACGTTAGTCTGTTAAAGTTAGCGTACTATACATCTCTGATGCTATAACTGATGGGGAAAACTACAGATATTGGACCAGGAACGTTTACACATTTCGAACATTACAAACTGTTCATCTTCAGCGAAGTAACTTCGGACGTTAGTGTTTCTAGAAGGACATTAAATGTTTTCATCAGAGAAAAGTCAGCTTGTAACCGACGTGAAGTCAGCCACGACTAGACAGATAAGCTAGTTTATCAACTCAAAATTAACTTGATACTCGATTAAATGTTCAGTCCTAGAGCAGATAGAAGCCTTAATAAGGTTTATATGTTTGCAAAATTTTTGTATATAAATCACTTTTAATAACAGTTATTATAAACTGTATTGTTGTTTGTACATTAAAATAGTTGAATTTTGAAATAAAATGTATCAATCGTGTTGACAAATATAAATTTAGTACTTATTAATATTCATTTACCTTTTACATTCAAATTAAAAATTATAGCTGTTTCAAATTGTAATACGCAACAACAATACAGCGGAAGGTCGTCTGCTCTGAATTATAGTCCGTACCAATCGTCACTGGAATATTGTATAGCTTTGCAAGAAGAATGAACTTTTTTATAATTCTGAGACCATCAGAAAGAAAAGTGGATCGACTTTAATTTCTTTGTGGTCAAATCGTCAATAATAATTCACAACTCGAACTTTAAACGAAGCAGACCTTTGCTCATCCTCCTGGACTCAAGTCCAGCTTGGCCTCAAAATAAGACTTGCAGTTTTAGCAACTATTTCAATTTGAATAGCTTGAGTGTTAGAAATATCTTTATTGTACGTGGGTTCAGTTCAAGACAGCTGGGTTGAGAAACAAAAGATTCTATGATACGCTATCTACACGTTGAAAGCTGGTTTTGAACGAAATATTTGGCTTGTTCTGAATTTCGCGCAGTGCCAATTGAGGACTAATTCAGCATTGACAGACCGAAGGGAAGGCAGATAGTTACCACCATGTTTAACTCATGAGCTGCTATTTTACAAATGATTAGTGGACTGATCGTCATATTATATCACCCCTGTAGATGACCAGACGAGAATATTCGGTGACGGGGGCTCGAACTCTAATCCGTTGATTATAAGTTCAGCATCCTAACCACCAGGCTATGCCAAGCCTTAAACTAAAAAAAAAAAAATGTATTGTGCAATAATGCATGGCAAACGAAAAATACATGTTGAGTTTGGTTCTTACATGGCCCAACTGTTAAACCCGAAATGGACAAACTAATGTGGAGTTGAAAATGATTAGCTCTACGTGATTTTCATCAGAAACATTAGGCTTACCTGTTGTAATTATACATCTGGCAAATTAGCCAACAAGCATCATATACGTTTCACTGCGGTCAGACATCTAACTGATCATCCACTGCTGACGTAACTGGTAGTTTTTATTTCTTTAAAATAACTTCCTTCTATCATGGGCCTTGAGGCAGCGATTTAAGAAACTGTTTCACATGAGCATTATTATTAACGCCTATGCGCACATGGATGAAAACATACGTTTATGTAGACTTAAAAAGATGGACCACGAAAGCCAAAGTTGTGTATTTATTGCAAATGGCGTTCCATTTCATGGTTATATTACATTATGCAACAAAATTTTTAGTTTTTCTTGTTCCTGGGCAGAATGTGTTATTTCCCAATTGCTTATGCCTAAAGTAAATGGAAAAGATATATTGTTCTCTTCAAACTTTGCTTTTGTGACCTGGGAGTGTATAACAAAAACATGATGGGAGACAAAATGTGAGGGCTGATACGTGAAAGTTATTTACATTACAGTCGCAAATCTCTAAACTACTCACTTCTAAACATTTTTGTATAACTTATGTATAAATACATGTAAATCTTGATTCATATGTTGTTTTATTCAAACCTTATGTAAATGAAAATGTGGAGATTTGTCCATTTTTACGTAGAAAATATGTTAATTTCTAAATTTCATTATCCAGGTCACAAAAGCAAAGTTTGAAGGGAATAATGGCTATTTTCTGTACTGTTACAACATAAGCAATTAAGAAGTAACACATACTATCCAGGAACAAAATTTGTGTTACAAAGTGTTATCATTGTGTTTAAAAAACGGTTTTACAATTCACTGAACGTAACGGTGATAAAATAATTCATCCTTTGAAAAACACAAACTGTTAAAACCACCAGAAATATGGTGGAATTAGATCAGGGTAGTGATAACTTCTGACTAAACAGCTACTTGTCTGGCAAAATCTGTTTAAAATTTTACGGACCATTTGGAGTATGCAGATATGGAAATGGTTTCAATGAGTAGTGACAGAAAGTATAACAAACGTTTCAACCAGATTGTGTCGTCACAAGGTACCGTCTCCAAAGTTTATTTTCTCAAAATCTTGGAGTTCCTAGTAATCAACTTTCGAGGTTTAAGTTACAAAATCGCTTATTTTGCTATAGGAACAAAAGATAAAAATATATTTCATCTACTTCCAACACGTGGTAAACGTTAGGTTCGAAGAAATCTTGACATTCAAGGGCATTCTGCTTTCTTTGTTATTGTTCTCCACTAGATGTCAGGACATTCTGCTTTCTTTGTTATTGTTCTCCACTAGATGTCAGGACATTCTGCTTTCTTTGTTATTGTTACCCACTAGATGTCAGAACATTCTGCTTTCTTTGTTATTGTTACCCACTAGATGTCAGGACATTCTGCTTTCTTTGTTATTGTTCTCCACTAGATGTCAGGACATTATGCTTTCTTTGTTATTGTTACCCACCAGATGTCAGGACATTCTGCTTTCTTTGTTATTGTTACCCACTAGATGTCAGGACATTATGCTTGCTTTGTTGTTGTTATCCACTAGATGTTTCTGAAAAACAACGGCTAGGAACCTCTGAGAAAGGGGAGAGGGGTATCTGCCGAAGTACAATAACTGTGGGGGTGATACAAAACCTGTACAATTTTCTGTGCTAGCCTCAGATAAAGAATCGACATAAGCTTACCGAAACGTTGTATGTTTGTAATAGTTTCTTTCACTCTCTATTCAAGGCGTCTCCAAACTTTACTAATTACTACACCCTAAAAAGTCAAACATTTGTGGTTGTAAGAGGAGAGGAAGGGTCCGCGTACCGACTGACACAAATATATTTACAATCGTAACGTCAAGGTAGTTCAAACGTTGATTTAGTATCTTTAAACTGTGGAATATGCCTAGTGTAAATAAGTGTCATAGAAACTGAAGCATATAAATGGTAAGGATGAACTGATATATTTCAATAGATAATGCAGAACTGATATTTCAATAGATAATGCAGAACTGATATTTCAATAGATAATGCAGAACTGACATTTCAATAGATACTGCAGAACTGACATTTCAATAGATACTGCAGAACTGACATTTCAATAGATAATGCAGAACTGACATTTCAATAGATAATGCAGAACTGATATTTCAATAGATAATGGAGAGCTGACATTTCAATAGATAATGCAGAACTGACATTTCAATAGATAATGCAGAGCTGATATTTCAATAGATACTGCAGAACTGACATTTCAATAGATAATGCAGAACTGACATTTCAATATATAATGGAGAGCTGATATTTCAATAGATAATGCAGAGCTGATATTTCAATAGATAATGCAGAGCTGATATTTCAATAGATAATGCAGAACTGATATTTCAATAGATAATGCAGAACTGATATTTCAATAGATAATGCAGAACTGATATTTCAATAGATAATGCAGAACTGATATTTCAATAGATAATGCACTAATTTGATGGAAGAAATAAACAAATTTTAATTATCCACATCAATGTCTTTGTTGTACGGTTTAAGGTGGCAGGTTGTACTTTGAATATCTAAGTTATAATTACCTTACAACAACAAGCATGGTACTCCGGAGAAATACAAACTGGCTATTCTCACAACTTCTACCAAGCAGCATTTTATAAAAACATACTATGAAACATTTTCATCACAATCAATCAAATAACCTACAGTTTTGGAATAAAAATACAAACGTTTGTTCTGTGGATGAGAAACTTTCACAGGACCGTCCTTCTTTTAAAAGGAACGTCAATTATTCCATTAAAATACTGAAACTTTAGTTTTCTTTGGAAGTGACGTTCTGTTGTGTTGTTTAACATACCAACTACATTTACTGTAAAGACAACCATATTTAGACAAAAACCTATCTAACAATAAAGACAACCACGCGTAAATACATACAGACAACTGTACACAAACAAAACCTGTGTTTAAGCAACAACGCCAAACGCACCTAAACACAGCCCATCAGCATGACATCTATACATCAACAACACCTAAACACAGCCCATCAGCATGACATCTATACATCAACAACACCTAAACACAGCCCATCAGCATGACATCTATACATCAACAACACCTAAACACAGCCCATCACCATGACATCTGTATATCAACAACACCTAAACACAGCCCATCACCATGACATCTGTATATCAACAACACCTAAACACAGCCCATCACCATGACATCTATACATCAACAACACCTAAACACAGCCCATCAGCATGACATCTGTACATCAACAACACCTAAACACAGCCCATCAGCATGACATCTATACATCAACAACACCTAAACACAGCCCATCAGCATGACATCTATACATCAACAACACCTAAACACAGCCCATCACCATGACATCTGTACATCAACAACACCTAAACACAGCCCATCAGCATGACATCTGTACATCAACAACACCTAAACACAGCCTATCACCATGACATCTATACATCAACAACACCTAAACACAGCCATCAGCATGACATCTGTACATCAACAACACCTAAACACAGCCCATCAGCATGACATCTATACATCAACAACACCTAAACACAGCCCATCAGCATGACATCTATACATCAACAACACCTAAACACAGCCCATCAGCATGACAGTCATCTATACATCAACAACACCTAAACACAGCACATCAGCATGACAAAGCCATCTATACATCAACACCTAAACACAGCCCATCAGCATGACAAAGCCATCTATACATCAACAACACCTAAACACAGCCCATCAGCATGACAAAGCCATCTATACATCAACAACACCTAAACACAGCCCATCAGCATGACATCTGTACATCAACAACACCTAAACACAGCCCATCACCATGACATCTATACATCAACAACACCTAAACACAGCCCATCAGCATGACATCTGTACATCAACAACACCTAAACACAGCCCATCAGCATGACATCTATACATCAACAACACCTAAACACAGCCCATCAGCATGACATCTATACATCAACAACACCTAAACACAGCCCATCAGCATGACAGTCATCTATACATCAACAACACCTAAACACAGCACATCAGCATGACAAAGCCATCTATACATCAACACCTAAACACAGCCCATCAGCATGACAAAGCCATCTATACATCAACAACACCTAAACACAGCCCATCAGCATGACAAAGCCATCTATACATCAACTACACCTAAACACAGCCCATCAGCATGACAAAGCCATCTATACATCAACAACACCTAAACACAGCCCATCAGCATGACAAAGCCATCTATACATCAACAACACCTAAACACAGCCCATCAGCATGACAAAGCCATCTATACATCAACAAACGCTGTCCAAACAAAACAATATACCATCATCTACAAGTGAATCTTAAACAAAACTTCAAGTTGTGGAAGCGTGAGAGTAAATCCCTCATCGTGGATGGTATGATTCTGCTAGATTCTAGTAAAACCAGTTAACTCTACCACAATAAAAAAAAAGATATTCGAATAACTATATTTTTCGGCCATAACTCTATCGTACACAAGTTAAACAATATTTAGTGTCCTTATTGGCATGAGGCCTATCGTACATAAGTTAAACAATATTTAGTGTCCTTATTGGCATGAGGCCTATCGTACATAAGTTAAACAATATTTAGTGTCCTTATTGGCATTAGGCCTATCGTACATAAGTTAAACAATATTTTGTGTCCTTATTGGCATTAGGCCTATCGTACATAAGTTAAACAATATTTAGTGTTCTTATTGGCATTAGGCCTATCGTACATAAGTTAAACAATATTTAGTGTCCTTATTGGCATTAGGCCAGATTTTAAAACAAAGTACGAGAAAAAATAAGTGGGAAACAGAATAAAAATTACGTAACAAAGTTTTTAACAAACATCCGTAAAAACAAGTATATCGACTATCTTGTCAGATGCCGTTACTGATTGGTTTGGTTGGATATTGAATTTCGTGCAAAGCTACTCGATGGTTACTTTACGCTGGCCGCCCCTAGTGTGGAGGTAATACAACAAACTTGGTAACACCAGCCACCGCCGACGATTGGGCTACTATAATCGAAAAGCGGCATGGACCGAATATCACAGCGCCACCACGGTTCAAAAGTTCTGTGACTGAATTCGGGCACGTGGACTACGAGTCGAGCATCTTAATTAACCAAGATAAAATTAAACCACCTCCAACCCGAAATGTTTACCCAAGTTTATATATAGGTCGGCTCGGCATGGCCAGGTGGGTTAAGGCACTCGACTCGTAATCCGAGGGTCGCGAATCCCCGTCACACCATTCATGTTCGCCCTGTCAGCCGTAGGGACGTTATAAAGTGTCGGTTAATCCCACTATTCATTGGTAAGAGAGTGTCCCAAGAGTTAGCGGTGGGTGGTGATGACTAGCTGCCTTCTCTCTAGTCTAACACTGCTAAATTAGGAACGGCTAACGCAGATAGCCCTCTTCGTGTAGCTTTGCGCGAAATTCAAAACAAACCAAATATATATATGTCAAAATTAAAAGCTTTCTTCATACAAGAGACAAACAGCTGGAAAGTTATAAATAAGGTGAAATGGTAAAAGTAAAAAATAAAATAAAATAAAATAAAAAACGAACTTGCCTCCAAAGATTTATTTTATAAATCAAGGTTTTTAAAAAAACGAAAATTGAATTTTACTTTACGCCAGAAAAAAACCAAAAAAAAACTCACGCTAGTGCGTTCATCTCAACTAAACAAGTATGCAAACTCACTACACTGCCGGAAGCGATATTCATCGACCAGGCAATAAAAATATCTCTGTTTAACCGTTCGATCAACAGAAATTGAGATCGCAGAGCCAACTAACAGGGTTCGAATCCTTGCACTATCACAAAATACTTCCACACTTTACGTTGCAGGTACGTTATAAAGGTGATAAAGAGCCCCTTAACGTGGATGATGGGCAACAGGGTGCTCATAATATGGCCGGCGTCAGACAACCCTAGACGTTTTGCCATAAATAAATAATTCGATTGCAAAAGAGCCAGTCACATTTAATGTACAGCTGAATCTAAATAAATCACGTTAAAAACAAAAATAAGCAAGTATAAATAAAACCCGTTAAAGATAAAGACACTTATGTCTAACGGGAACCAGTTAACAGCAGAGACAACCACGTCCAGATATCAAGCTTCCTACAAAATGTTAAACGCATCCAAACAAAATTCATTAATAACAAGGGCGATCACACTTAAATAAAGCGAGAAGGCATTTAAACAAAACCCATAGCAAAGGCAAGTACATATAAAAGATAAACTGAACCTCGTCTTAACGAAACCAGTTAATAATAAAACGAACCACGATTAAACAAAGTTCGTTAATAATAAACTGAACCTCGTGTCAACAAAGCCAATTAACAATAATAAAACCAACCGTGATCAGACAAAGTTTGTTAACAATAAACTGAACCTCGTCTTAACAAAACCAGTTAAAAATAAAACGAACCACGATTAAACAAAGTTCGTTAATAATAAACTGAACCTCGTGTCAACAAAGCCAGTTAACAATAATAAAACCAACCGTGATCAGACAACGTTTGTTAACAATAAACTGAACCTCGTCTTAACAAAACCAGTTAAAAATAAAACCAACCACGATTAAACAAAGTTTGTTAATAAACTGAACCTCGTCTTAATAAAACCAGTTAACAGCAAAACAAACTATGATTAAACAAAGTTTGCTAACAATAACAGAACCTCATGTGTACAAAACCAGTTAGAAATGAAACCCATCATGATTAAACAATGGTTGTTACCAATAAAGCGAACCTCGTCTCAATAAAAGCAGTTATATTATAAGGCTACGTTTAAACAAGGCACGTCTAACCACAAAGTAACATATGTTTTATTAAACAAAGCCGTTAAAAATAAACCAAGCTTACATGTCAATAAAACTCGTCAAAGTTGTCTATAATCTATAGCATCGATTCTATTTAAGTCATATTTCAAGTCATAAACAGTAATATCAAATAAGAACGAAAACGCCGATAAAAACAAAATTACCCTAAAAGTGAATCACCAAATCCACTCACTTGACTTCTAGTGTCAAGCCTGTTGAATGTTACACGTAGAAAGTATATACAAATTACTTGTATATCACGCTATTTTATAGATACAAGAAACGGCTACACGTTGTTTCTTTCATATCTTTGAGATCCTGGCTAAGGACTATTGATCAGTTCGTAAGTTAGGACTAAATAAACCTGGTTATTATCCCTAGCTTCAACTGAGTGACAGCGATCACAAAGTTTGGCCTAGGTAACAAACAGTAAGTAAATTTGAACGTATTGATTTGTACCATGAAGAAAAGACACGTCAATCAATTATGTTTTAAGTTCCTTCTTTAAATAGCATGAGTTTGGAAAAAAACTGATAACTGAACATGCAAATTGTACGACAGGGCATTTCATCGATTACAAATATTTGAAAATAAAGTTTCATCCCGTGCGCAGTCGTTAGCATGCAGCATCTCACGTGCACTTCTCATTATCAATATCAGTATTACTGGATTTTTAAAGATTTCGTTTTATTCTTTCAAGTTAACGATATAAAAATCACTATCACAGTGTGGCACTTGGTTTATCACACACACAAAACGTGTCTGTGGTCAACAAATTAAACGCAGTTTTTAACTGTATTCTCCTAATGTACCGGTCTGGTAGATACAACAACTTCCCACTTTTAAACGAGAAGAGTTATCGAGATGTAACCCTGGTTATACAATGTCTACAAAGATAACCATGAGGATATTTTCGTTAACGGTATAAGGTCAGGTATGCCTAATAAATAATGACGTTAAAATAAATAACTAATATTCTGCAATTAATTCTTACCCTAATTACACTTCGACTTAATCTAACTCGTATCATAACAGTTCTTGTTGACGTTATTTAATAATATAAACAACATCGAAATCACAGTGTCCATTATGTTTCAGTCAATGTAACAAGCCATATTATCGAAAGAAAGGCCTTCAGGAATGTTCTGGTGTAACCATAAGAACAAAGCTTCTTACCAAAAAGACTTAGCAAAACATATATATTTAAGAGTGAATTAATTCACCAACGCCAACCAAACCTTCTGGAATATTAAACTGGGTTTAAGGCCAAAAATATGGTTAACAGTGTGTGCCCAACTGTTATAAAAATATAGCATTTTTGGTAGCAGCAACATGAAAGTGGTTTCAATTTGAGTGGATAGTCTAGCTTTAGCAAAACTTCATTAATGATTCTACATAGTTCTCTAACTTTTAAACTTGACATCCCAAAGAACCATATAATAATAACATTAAATATACTAAGAAGTAGAATACATAAACACGCATCACGACTTTTGTCGAGGCTTACATAACAATGCCACAACATAGCTAAACACAACCACTCATGTTTGTAACTCACAACCAATATCATCTCCAACTATCACTGTCCACTCCAATAATCTGTACATCAGGCAAGATATTGACCAATACTTTGGATGTCTAAAGAAAATCCACTCGCACAACGACACCACAAAACTGTCTAATTATAAGAACAGTGCTTACTTTACATTATAAACACATTAATCTTGTGTTAGTACAAGTTACTAAACACAGTTTAACATTTGCAGGAGTTGACTTGATTTCATTAATACCATTTGTAAAGTAAGAAAGTTCACGATGTTAAACTATTATTACTAGCTCTACTTCCACAGAGTCCTCGAAAACATTCTGCTTCAAGAGTATCAATGACCAATACTTTTATTTCTCCCTTTTGAAGTTCATATGTCATGTTATGTTTAACCTACAGTGTGCATAATTCTTCTCATGATTCATGGTATGTGCACATTTTACCAATGTCACAACAGTACAAATTGCAACATTTAGCATCCCTTATGGGAAGTCAGTTTTGTGTCTACTGACATACAGACAACACATTACTGTGTAGTGGTATAAGCTAAAACAGATGACTCCCACCAGATGGCCTCAGACTCTCTTTCAGTAAGATTATTGCTATAATTTCAAATTCTTTAGTCATTAAGTTTTACATCAAATATTCTGAAAAGCTAAAATAAAATGAACAATGGAACTGACACTCAAACACTGTCACTTTTAAATACTGACTGCACATTAAGCCAAGATGATTGATTATTTTATTTAATGACCACCAGGGGTATATTCAATAGCACTGTCCTTCACATGTCAACTCTATATAGAACACCTGTACAAAACCAGTAACTGTTCAAAGTGTAAAGATGTCTCGGACTTTAATATAGCTTTCCTTATTCTCACAGAAATTTTACGTAATAATGTTAACAACTATGAATCAACACTGCTGTATCCAGGCGACAAAAGTGATTTCCTAGAACATCAAACCTGTGGAGAATCAAAGATCATAGGTCTGAAGGGTACAGAGTCAAAACCCAAACCTTTCTGTATCCACCACTTTCACTTGAGTCTTCTCTGATAGAACACAATCAAATCAGGAACTCTGTGACATGACAATTATGCAACAGAAACACTTACAAAGTGTTTTTCAGGGTATTAGAAATGGTTTCTTGAAGATCTACAATCTCCATTGTTTTGCACTACAAACATTAATAAGTGTGTATGAATTTTCCCACTAAAAGATAAGCAAAGAAAGTAAGAACAATTAATATATACTAATTGGAAATATATGTAATATTTAAAACAAAGCAGTCTGGTAACTCCTAACCTCAAGGCACTTATAAATCTCACTAAATGTTTATATATCATTATCAAAATACAAGTACTAAAAACAAAGGTTTTCCTCAACTGCAGCAATCAAAGTATCTATCCTCTCCAGCTAGAGCCTTACCATCTACACAAACAAGCTACTGATGCAGTGTTCGGTTGCTTCTGGGAAATATTTACATTGTATTTACAGACATATTGGACATCAGTCAGAAGAGGTAATCATCTCTCTAAACAACAAATCACTCAGAATAATGTGTACAGTTTTAGTTTTTTTTATCTAAGAAAGGATATCCACTAATAATGGTTCAACAGAAGGCTATTATGACATTTCTTAGAATGTCTCGAGTTACATCGAGAGATTTTATATTTTATTGAGAAAAGAAAAGTAAGAGGTGGTCTCATTGAAACTTATAAAGTTAAGAGTGAGATAAATAAGACAATGGGTTCTTCTTTCTTTGTGTTGAATTCTGAAGATGATAAAACCAGAGAACACAAGTTGAAGATTTTGAAAAGACAGGTAAAGATGAAGTTAAGATAAGTTTATGGAATGCATTGTCACCACCACCTTAGAAGAACTCATAACATCAGTTTTGTTTTGTTTTTTAGGGGGGTAGATGTGTAAGAGCAACCTTAAAGGACCAAATGGACCCTTGTTGTCCATACATTACATCAACTTCAAGTTACTATATATTTTTTTTCTTCTTAACTATAAAACTGTTATACATTCTTTCTGTTCTTTGTACTTATGACCATTCATAATTACTAACAGGTACAGTTCCATAACTCCAAATAAAACACACAAACTTCCTGCACAACTAATATGACATTTTATAATTACTAACAGGTACAGTTCCACAACTCCAAATAAAACACATAAACTTCCTGCACAACTAATATGACATTTTATAATTACTAACAGGTACAGTTCCATAACTCCAAATAAAACACAAACTTCCTGCACAACTAATATGACATTTTATAATTACTAACAGGTACAGTTCCATAACTCCAAATAAAACACATAAACTTCCTGCACAACTAATATGACATTTTATAATTACTAACATGTACAGTTCCATAACTCCAAATAAAACACAAACTTCCTGCACAACTAATATGACATTTTATAATTACTAACAGGTACAGTTTCATAACTCCAAATAAAACACAAACTTCCTGCACAACTAATATGACATTTTATAATTACTAACAGGTACAGTTTCATAACTCCAAATAAAACACAAACTTCCTGCACAACTAATATGACATTTTATAATTACTAACAGGTACAGTTCCATAACTCCAAATAAAACACACAAACTTCCTGCACAACTAATATGACATTTTATAATTACTAACAGGTACAGTTCCATAACTCCAAATAAAACACACAAACTTCCTGCACAACTAATATGACATTTTATAATTACTAACAGGTACAGTTCCATAACTCCAAATAAAACACACAAACTTCCTGCACAACTAATATGACATTTCATAATTACTAACAGGTACAGTTCCATAACTCCAAATAAAACACAAACTTCCTGCACAACTAATATGACATTTTATAATTACTAACAGGTACAGTTTCATAACTCCAAATAAAACACAAACTTCCTGCACAACTAATATGACATTTTATAATTACTAACAGGTACAGTTTCATAACTCCAAATAAAACACAAACTTCCTGCACAACTAATATGACATTTTATAATTACTAACAGGTACAGTTCCATAACTCCAAATAAAACACAAACTTCCTGCACAACTAATATGACATTTTATAATTACTAACAGGTACAGTTCCATAACTCCAAATAAAACACACAAACTTCCTACACAACTAATATGACATTTTATAATTACTAACAGGTACAGTTCCATAACTCCAAATAAAACACATAAACTTCCTGCACAACTAATATGACATTTTATAATTACTAACATGTACAGTTCCATAACTCCAAATAAAACACATAAACTTCCTGCACAACTAATATGACATTTCATAATTACTAACAGGTACAGTTCCATAACTCCAAATAAAACACAAACTTCCTGCACAACTAATATGACATTTTATAATTACTAACAGGTACAGTTCCATAACTCCAAATAAAACACAAACTTCCTGCACAACTAATATGACATTTTATAATTACTAACAGGTACAGTTCCATAACTCCAAATAAAACACATAAACTTCCTGCACAACTAATATGACATTTTATAATTACTAACAGATACAGTTCCATAACTCCAAATAAAACACACAAACTTCCTGCACAACTAATATGACATTTTATAATTACTAACAGGTACAGTTCCATAACTCCAAATAAAACACATAAACTTCCTGCACAACTAATATGACATTTTATAATTACTAACAGGTACAGTTCCATAACTCCAAATAAAACACAAACTTCATGCACAACTAATATGACATTTTATAACTACTAACATGTACAGTTCTATAACTCCAAATAAAACACAAACTTCCTGCACAACTAATATGACATTTTATAATTACTAACATGTACAGTTCCATAACTCCAAATAAAACACATAAACTTCCTGCACAACTAATATGACATTTTATAATTACTAACAGGTACAGTTCCATAACTCCAAATAAAACACATAAACTTCCTGCACAACTAATATGACATTTTATAATTACTAACAGATACAGTTCCATAACTCCAAATAAAACACATAAACTTCCTGCACAACTAATATGACATTTTATAATTACTAACAGATACAGTTCCATAACTCCAAATAAAACACACAAACTTCCTGCACAACTAATATGACATTTTATAATTACTAACAGATACAGTTCCATAACTCCAAATAAAACACACAAACTTCCTGCACAACTAATATGACATTTTATAATTACTAACAGGTACAGTTCCATAACTCCAAATAAAACACATAAACTTCCTGCACAACTAATATGACATTTTATAATTACTAACAGGTACAGTTCCATAACTCCAAATAAAACACATAAACTTCCTGCACAACTAATATGACATTTTATAATTACTAACATGTACAGTTCTATAACTCCAAATAAAACACAAACTTCCTGCACAACTAATATGACATTTTATAATTACTAACAGGTACACTTCCATAACTCCAAATAAAACACATAAACTTCCTGCACAACTAATATGACATTTTATAATTACTAACAGGTACAGTTCCATAACTCCAAATAAAACACATAAACTTCCTGCACAACTAATATGACATTTTATAATTACTAACAGGTACAGTTCCATAACTCCAAATAAAACACAAACTTCCTGCACAACTAATATGACATTTCATAATTACTAACAGGTACAGTTCCATAACTCCAAATAAAACACACAAACTTCCTGCACAACTAATATGACATTTTATAATTACTAAGGTACAGTTCCATAACTCCAAATAAAACACATAAACTTCCTGCACAACTAATATGACATTTTATTCAACACATCAACAATAAAAGCCATCATGTAAGTGTTTTACTAATGGATAAAACTAAATGAGTTGCTTATGATAAAGGCCTTTATTAAAATGTCTTGAACGGCTGGTGGTAGAGAAACAAGTACATAAACACCACTAGCTTATGTCGTTTACGAACCAACGAAGGAGTCCTCATAACCTGTTCTGTTTAGAAGACATATGAACCAACATACCAAGCAAGCAATCAAAAATACAAGTGTCTCAAACAGCTCTTTAGAGAAACCAGCATAAAATTAAACAATGAATTGTAGAAATTAAGGTTAAAACAGATGTTTTCTAAATCTCCTTTGGAAGCAAAAAATCACAACTCTTTTCCCATGGAATGACTCCCCAGTAGCCTAGATCCCAGTTCCAAAGGGATAAGAACACTAAATCATATTAGCTCTTTTTCTTTCTAGCTTTCCTAAATAGATCACGTCTTTCATCACTACTGATAATTCAATAAGCATAAAAACAAAGAAACTGATCTTCCAATGAAAGTTCATAAACCAATACCCCAAATAACCAGTTACTCACATATGAATTCAATAAAACATTTTTCATCTATAAATCTGTTAAAGAAATTCCATATAGTAATAACAATAAATCAACATTTATTAAGCATATTCCAGTTTAATATTTCTGTGTTATAATCTCTCCTGCAAAAGCCAATTTATTCACTTTCAAAGCACACAAATTCAAAAATAAATCACAGGCTGATAGAAATATAGTTTTTTCAAAATACTGCATAGAAACATTCTGGTAGCCATAACTTACCAGGCTTTCCACATGTACCCACCTTTGGTTTCTTGTATTTTTTTTTGGTTGCAGTGTTGAGGTCTTCGTGGACTTTGTCCAAGAGCCACAACAGAAATTCTTGAGCATCATGCTGGTTACTTCCTTCGTACTGAGCTCCATACTTTGCAACACAGGTTTTGAACTCATTGGATATTTCTGGAAGGTACTGAAAAGTCCAGATTGACTTCAATAACACAACAAGTTGCTCTGTAACTTCACCCTTAGTTCCATACTTCTTGGCATGGATTTTGTTCCTTCGTAACAGGTCTACCCTGTAATGGTTCATCACAAAATATTCTGCAAACATATCGGTATTATTTAAACACTGAATTATTGCATTCATAAAGCATGTATTTCCATGATTATGAATTCCACAAACTGCTGGAGTCTTTCCTTTTAAAAATGGTTCAGAGACTTCTGACAGTGAAGCAGGTGTGGTCCCTGAATCACAAACTAAATGTTGAGATCTAATCTCAGTGTTCGACGTAGACTGGTGTTTTGGCTTATTGGTTCCACTAGTTTCAGTTTCAGAACTGCATACATTAATATTACCAGTGGTTACCGACACATTTGAGGGAATCGCCAACTGAGATAAATGACGCCTAAACAATCTTTTCAAAAATCCGTGTGATTGTTTACCGAGAGCCTTTTTTGTTTCTTCTTTTTTACCCTTTGTCTTCGTAGTTTTTAAAGATTCTGGTTCTGTTTTACTTTTAGTTATAGAGTGTGGTATTTCTTCTTTGTCTTTTTTTTTCTTTCCTCGTTTCCGACCACTCATCAATCTTGGTAGGGTGAAAAAACCATAAGGTAACGTATGTATTTTAGCACTGTCGGTTAATAAATCATTAGTGTCCGTGTTTCTATCTACGGCAGTTCCTTCTTCGACATCAGCTAAATCACCTTCTGACGCTGATTTTGAGCATTTCGATGTTCTCGTGCTTTCTGTCATTATTTTTTGTATCACTTACAAAGAACAACATACATATCAAAACTCAAATCATTCATCTATATTCACCGGCATACGTAATACAAACACCGACTTAACCACACAACTAAACCCATCACCCCAAGCCATCATTTACTCTGCACACCACTCGCGTTAACTCATTTACAGTTCTGTAGACGGCGTACTTATACATATTATAGGGACCGTATAATTTAATGTTTTTCACCGTTTGATTCTGTAACAAAGTTGTAATAATACCGAAACTTAAGAATAACATAATATAATGTATTATATCGAAAAAATATTACTTTAAAAGCCTTGTTTCTAGTCATTTGTCATGATAAATAACATTCGATTTCACTATAAACCTAAATTTGTGAAATGTAAACCATATTTTGTATAAGATTAATAGTTCTGCAGTTGACCATCGATTACTTCTACTGATTACTTTTAAATCAATTTTATAAATCACAAAACTCTTTATAAGTATCACATATAAAACCTTCGCGTGTAAAAGACGCACTTACACCCATTCTTGTTCACGCATACAAGGGTACAATGACTAAACAAAAGTGCGATTCGCCGATAATAAGACTAAATTCCACGAGAGTTTTCAGTTTTGGTAAGTGCATTTAAGCTTATTACAGTTGCTAATCGTCAAGTTCCCTGAAATGGTATTAGGATTTAAAAAACTAAAACTTCAGCATATCAAGTAAATGAGGCAATTTATGTTAAGTGGATTATGTTTAAAATAATAAATACCTTACCACGTTTAAGTTTAAACAATCGTAAGAAGTCAATACAGAACAGGTAAATTAAATTTGTCACCCTGTAGTTTGTTTTTTGAATTTCGCGCGAAGCTACACGAGGGCTATCTGCACAAAACATCCCTAATTTAGCATTGTAAGACTAGAGGGAAGGAATCAAGTCAACACCATCCACCGCCAACTCTTGGGCTACTCTTTTACCAACAAATAGTGAGACTGTTCGATTATAACGCCCCTACGGCTCAAAGCGCAAGCATGTTTAGTGTAACGGGGATTCAAACCCCTCTCCCTGCAGAAAAACATAAAGGTAGGAACTTACAACACTGAAATCCTGATTCCGTTTCCTGTGATGGACACAAGAGATCGCCAAATGTGATTTTATTCTAAAACAAACAAGATAACATTATTTTTTCTCCTACTCGTAACTTTTTAGAATTAATGTTTTCACAACATAATATTAAACATGAAGTAATAGATAAAATGATACAGTTAAGTGCAGTAACGTTTATTTTAGCTTTAAAGAAACATTTTTAATTCAAAAGTAAAAATAAAACCGAAGGTAATATTGTTTTTTACAAAATCCTTTATAATTAAATGACCGTTATCATACCATAAAATGTGATTTGTGGTCTTGTTTTAAAGCTTCAAAGACAGTAAAAAGAAATAAGATTTTCCTTCTTCGCCACACTTCTTTTAAGGAAACAGGGATATTTGCTTCTAAATGCATGTAAAGAGTTTCGATATTAAAGTTAACATTGATTGTATTATCTACCGTTGAACTAGCTCTTAGAATGAAGTCGTCATTTTAGTGTAGAGGTGAACAAACTAGACTCGTGAAATTTGTAAAATGTCTTATTTTTCCAGCGTTCTTGTTGTTCTGTTAGTATAAAACTACACAATGGGCTATTTATTACTGCAGTATAACTTGCCTGTCTCAAAGAATCAAACCCTGGATGTCACCGTTATAAGTCTGTAAATTTGCCGCTTACCCAACTTACCCCATGCGTAACTGTACATAAGACACTAAACATTATTTTTGTCTTTGACTGTTTCTGTAATTGACCCAGCAATTGGTTATTATGAAAAAAAAACATAATGGAAAATAAATAATGTTTAATGGTGCTCAAAGAATTAGTCCTATGTTGTACAATCAAATTATTGTAAATATGACATCGTTCTTGTATTAATAAATAAATAAATAAAATGTTTTACATAGATATCGCCCTCTAGATTAATCTTTCAACTAATCTTCAATACTTATGTGTAATATTGCTGTAATCTATATTTTTACTATTTTAATTGAGATGTTAATTTGCTTGTCATTGCGTAATGATGAAGCATTATCTAGAAGCTTCTCGTAGTAAGTACAAAAATGATTACTGACTTAAAAATATTATTGTAAGTTCATTCAGTACAGTAGTGAGTTAATAATTGATTCAGTTAAGTGTCAGTCAATGAGCTAAACAATGATAGTTATTGTGTCTACTTCTGTACAATTTAAGTAGTCAACGTGTTTGTTAGCGAGCGATTAACAAGAAATTTCTTCAACTATGTAAGTAAGTTAGGCGTACATCAAATTTAAAGTGTCTGTTAAGATAATTGTCGGTGAAGTTGGGTCTACCAATGACCATAGATTGTAACAAACGTAGTTAAAGAAATTAATTGATTTTTGGTCCTTACATTATTTTTATTAAATCATTTAAAAGTTTATACCAGATGATCGAAAACAAAGTACACTATTAAGATATAGGAACTAAATATAAACGTCATTTAATTTTAAAATATGCTTGATTATTTGTTTAAAATATCTCCTAGTAAAACTTAATGGTTTAAAAAAGGTTGTGTGTTCCGTTTTTAAATTTTCTTGTAGAACAATCTGTATTAACTAAAACTTATCAAACCTATAATTTCGTTATTTTTTTAATATAATTTTCAATACACGTCAATAATAATGAAGTTGAACATATAGCAATTATTTAACAAGATCGAGTGAAACCCAAACCAGAATATATATTAATGCATGAATATAAGACATTATATAAGTTATTAAAGTCAGACAAATTCTTTCATAAAATGCCGTACTTATTTTTTTTTTTTTTTTCCAATTTCAGGGTAGATTATTTTATTAAATTTATTACACTTATATGTCATACATTTATCAGTGAACAAAGGTTTCAAATGAAGATTCCTTGCAAGTCAAAATTTATACAAGTTTGTATTTTCAATAAACAATAACTATTATCAAATAAATTTGGATAATAATATGGATTGAGCGGATTATTATGTTTTCGATTTATTAATGTCAGCTGGTTACACTTATCGCCATAAGTTATAACGAAGAAAGTTACAGTGATTATAACTCGTATTGGGAATTTTTATTAAAATCATGTTTCAGGTGAACATAAGGTACACTTAAGATAATTCAAGAAATCTTTTCTTTCGAGATATTGGCACACAAATTTTTATAGTTATCGTGTGTAATAATTACATTTCTTTATGTTAGAAATTTAACTTTTAAGTGCATATTTTTGTAATGTAGGAAATATAAAAATTTTAAGTTAAGTGGTTGCTATCGGATACGATAATCTGCAGAGTGGTTCGTAAGTCCCTACCCATCCATATATCTTATGTATCCAGGGTGTCACCAGTATTCTTGCGCTCATGTACGCACGTACTTGTCACAATACGCTCTTCAGCTGTAAATGGGCTTACATCAGCCATATTTATATGAAAAAAAAAAAACAAATTTATAATACATGCGTAATTGAATATAACATAATAACTTATGGATGGGTAGGGACTTACGGGTCACCCTGTACAAGGAAGGTTTGGTAAATAAATACACGTTGCTTTCTATATCGTATTTTGTAATATAGAAATAAAAAACGGTTTATTACATGCAAAAAACTTTGGTTTTTATAACTTTTGAAACTTCAAAACAAATCGTCTCTGAATTTTACTGTACAATAATAATAATGTTTTTCAGAAACTTAATTAATTAAACTTGTATAATTAAAAATGAATGTTAGCATAAACTTATTTTATAAGTATATTTGTTTTCAGCTGTATCGCGTTACAACTGAGGATTTGATTTTACGACTTATGATCTTTTTATTACGTAAGTAATTATTAGTTGACCCCTAAAGACGTTTTAATGCAACAAGTACGCAACTGAAAGTTAGTAAGTGCCGTTTGATTGCTGTTTATTTTTAAATTTTATTGACAGATTGCTTATTGAAAAACAAATAGTGAAAAAAGACGAGAACAAGCTGTTGTACTTTATTAACTTTATGCACTTAATTTTAGAGTATTGCAGGTTAAATAACGTTGAGACAGTTAGGGTTGATAATTATGTATTAACTATGCTAAATTATCACTATAACTTAAATTTAAGTGTATCTATAACTTATTACTAAAGCATGAAGGTATGCATCTGTTATTTGTAACAACTTTGTAACAGTCACTTCTGAAACGTTAAAACTTAAAATTACTAGATACAACTCAAGAACGCAGTTTATTTTCTAAAAATTAAAATCGTATGTACGAAACTTGTGAATGCACATGTTGCAACATCGCTATAAATATAGTTTAACAAGAATTCTGTACTTGTATGAAAATACTAAGTGTAAGCTGTAGTCTATTTTATGAGCGAGTTTTTTCATGACTAATTTTTAAGTAAATGTGAAGGTAATTACACAAATATAGATATTAGTATGTGTTTTTAGATTATATAAGCATATGGCTTCTGAGAAATCCGATTAATATTCTTCAAAGTTAGCATTGCTAATTTGAGTTTGGAGGCATATATCTAAATAAAATTCTACGTTCAGAATTTAGATACTGGTTTTCATGATATGACGTGTTTTACAGAAATGTAAGTATAATTACACTTACAGTGCGTGACAGTAACTACAACTATTAAGCTGGGAATTACTTTAAGTTCTGTGATTAAAGATATCACATGTTTAATATGAAAATTTGCAATCTACATAAAATGAAGTTTTGTTTTTGGTAAAATGCTGCAATACTGTTGGAATTAGTGTATATATATTTTTTAATGTTTTTTCATTACCAGATGTAATGTAAATTTTATAAACTAGTATGAAACATCTCTTTATGAGGTATTTTTTATGTTATAACATCACTTGAAACTACTCCTATCTTTGTTGCAGAATCATAGAAATATGGAAAAATTTAACAAGTTGGCTGCCAACAAGAGAAGAGACCGCTTGAAGTCAAGATCTAATGTTTGCGAAATGGCCCAACAAATTCGTACACTGTCAGTAGCCCCATAGGAAACATTGTCATCACAAGTTGCCCAAAAGGCCTTCACACAGTAGGACAGGTGGATGATGTCACAGATGCTAACTTCCATCCTGAATCAAAGTAAGTATAAAAGGAGTAACTGTAATTATTTATGAACAGATTTCATCTTTGACATTTTGTGTGTCGCTGGTTGTTATGGTGACGTGCCTAGTGATTTTATACAAGAGGAACATGAGAGAACACATCGTGTGAGTTAGATAATAAAACAATAATGGTTTCTCAACAAGACCCAAAACACAACACTTTGGAATATTTCGCTGTTCTTCAGAAGAGTGAAGAATGAATAATGTACTATTAAAGTTCTTGTGTTGTATGTCTGGAAACCATTACAATTTTTGTATGTGGTTCTGTGTGCTCACTTTAGAAGCCACAATAAAATACTGGTACTCTTTAAATAACTGTCCCTATACAACTGAGTGAGTTCATGATTTCAAAAGTTATTTTGTAAGTCTTTATGATGAAAGAATGACTTAAGTTGGGAAACTGACTCAAATCTATTAAAAGGAAGAAGTCAAGTTTGTTTTAATGTAGTGTGTTATATATTATTCAGTTGACTTATTTAAGTTGATTTGAAACTTGTTATTCTGTTGAACAAACAAATAAGTATTTTTCTTCTAAATTGAAATTTCTGTTCATAAATTCAACAATATCCTTTTAAAAAAAAAAAAAAAACAGGTAAGACTTGACACACAGTGGTTTTAAACAGGTTTAATAATAAAACCAGGTAAGACTTGACACGCAGTTGTTTTAAAGAGGTTTAATAATAAAACCAGGTAAGACTTGACACACAGTGGTTTTAAAGAGGTTTAATAATAAAACCAGGTAAGACTTGACACGCAGTTGTTTTAAAGAGGTTTAATAATAAAACCAGGTAAGACTTGACACACAGTGGTTTTAAAGAGGTTTAATAATAAAACCAGGTAAGACTTGACACACAGTGGTTTTAAAGAGGTTTAATAATAAAACCAGGTAAGACTTGACACACAGTGGTTTTAAACAGGTTTAATAATAAAACCAGGTAAGACTTGACACGCAGTTGTTTTAAAGAGGTTTAATAATAAAACCAGGTAAGACTTGACACACAGTGGTTTTAAAGAGGTTTAATAATAAAACCAGGTAAGACTTGACACACAGTGGTTTTAAAGAGGTTTAATAATAAAACCTGGTAAGACTTGACACACAGTGGTTTTAAACAGGTTTAATAATAAAACCAGGTAAGACTTGACACGCAGTGGTTTTAAAGAGGTTTAATAATAAAACCAGGTAAGACTTGACACACAGTGGTTTTAAAGAGGTTTAATAATAAAACCAGGTAAGACTTGACACACAGTGGTTTTAAAGAGGTTTAATAATAAAACCAGGTAAGACTTGACACGTAGTGGTTTTAAACAGGTTTAATAATAAAACCAGGTAAGACTTGACACGTAGTGGTTTTAAACAGGTTTAATAATAAAACCAGGTAAGACTTGACACGCAGTGGTTTTAAAGAGGTTTAATAATAAAACCAGGTAAGACTTGACACACAGTGGTTTTAAAGAGGTTTAATAATAAAACCAGGTAAGACTTGACACGCAGTGGTTTTAAAGAGGTTTAATAATAAAACCAGGTAAGACTTGACACACAGTGGTTTTAAAGAGGTTTAATAATAAAACCAGGTAAGACTTGACACGCAGTGGTTTTAAAGAGTTTTAATAATATAACAAGGTAAGACTTGACATACAGTGGTTTTAAAGAGGTTTAATAATAAAACCAGGTAAGACTTGACACGCAGTGGTTTTAAAGAGGTTTAATAATAAAACCAGGTAAGAGTTGACATACAGTGGTTTTAAAGAGGTTTAATAATAAAACCAGGTAAGACTTGACACGCAGTGGTTTTAAAGAGGTTTAAAAATAAAAACCAGGTAAGACTTGACACGCAGTGGTTTTAAAGAGGTTTAATAATAAAACCAGGTAAGACTTGACACGCAGTGGTTTTAAAGAGGTTTAATAATAAAACCAGGTAAGACTTGACACGTAGTGGTTTTAAAGAGGTTTAATAATAAAACCAGGTAAGACTTGACACACAGTGGTTTTAAAGAGGTTTAATAATAAAACCAGGTAAGACTTGACACGCAGTTGTTTTAAAGAGGTTTAATAATAAAACCAGGTAAGACTTGACACACAGTGGTTTTAAAGAGGTTTAATAATAAAACCAGGTAAGACTTGACACGTAGTGGTTTTAAAGAGGTTTAATAATAAAACCAGGTAAGACTTGACACGTAGTGGTTTTAAAGAGTTTTAATAATATAACCAGGTAAAACTTGACACGCAGTGGTTTTAAAGAGGTTTAATAATAAAACCGGGTAAGGCTTGACACGCAGTGGTTTTAAAGAGGTTTAATAATAAAACCAGGTAAGACTTGACACGCAATGGTTTTAAAGAGGTTTAATAATAAAACCAGGTAAGACTTGACACGCAGTGGTTTTAAAGAGGTTTAATAATAAAACCAGGTAAGACTTGACACGCAGGCTTCTTTGTAGTCAAAATTGAAATATTTTTTAGCAAAATTCAGGTTAAGTAGTTATCACACAGGATCACCGACAAAAGTTGTAATATTTTCAAAATGAGACCCAAAACTTGAATGCTTTCAAATACTTGACTGTTTTTCAGTTTATATGTCACAATCACCAATAAACTCTTGTATGTGTGACTATAACTAATCAACTATTCTAAAGCACTCAAGTTTTGGGTTTACTTTTGAAAATATTCCCAGTAAAATTGATGTTGTTAGCTGTGTGTACAGTTACTTGTTTAACAAGATATCCACGTCTTGAGTGCATCACAATATCCCAGAAAGTTAATTAATCCCTAAAAATTATCACAAGTACTACACGTGTAGTAAAGTCAGAATTCTCAGTCACAACTATGTTGTAATGTCACTTACAGAAACTGTCAAAGTGGATTCTTACACTGAAGAATATATAAGTATATCCTGTTTCCTCAAATTGTATATCTTTATGTTTAGTGTCTTATCTGATTGTTATTTTACACATTAAAAAAGAAAGTCTGAATCAGAGACAGTAGAGAGTAGTAAGTAGTTTATCTGACTAGAAGAATTAATCAGGATTTTCACCACTGACCAGTTTATCATTGACTTTATCTTGTCTTATTTTCAAACACAAATATAACAAGCATCATGATGCATATCATATAATCCTGCTATTGTAACACCTGTTGTATCATCACATCAGTAATGATATACAGCTCTCGTAACACAAATCCAGAATTTATGTAACCAAAGCATACGTGTTATTGAACAGTCAATATAGGGATGGCTTGGATTGTTCTTCGAAACAAGATTTTAACTATCTCTTCAATAGGTCATCAGAACTTGACAGTGTTTCCTTTTATAACAACATATATATGTAATGACTGAGTGATAAATGCTGGGGACATCTCTAAATATCATAGGGGAAAATTGGAATTTCTTGTTCTTTATTTTGTTTCTGTTTTATTACATTACTCAAAAATCTAAACAGTGGTGTCAGGTAATTTTGTTGAGGTGATATAGTTTCAAATGAAGTGTCTGTTTTGAATAGTATTATTAGTAATTAGTGGTGATTAAAAGTGAATCGTAATTCTTATGTAAATAATGATATTACCCTTGAAGTTAACTTTCTTACAGAAGTTTCATGTTCCTTAAAATACTCAAGTACAGAGTGAAACAGGAATTACCAGCCAAAAGTAGATAAACAGTAAATCTCAGTGTATTTATAACTTGGTTATAATTACAACCTTTCTGTGTCTACTGAAGCACTGCATTGTTTTGTTTGGTTGTTTGTTTTGGAATTTCACACAAAGCTACACGAGGGCTATCTGCGCTAGCCGTCCCTAATTTTGCAGCGTAAGACTAGGGGGAAGCCAGCTAGTCATCATCACCCACTGCTAACTCTTGGGCTACTCTTTTACCAACGAATATTGGGATTGACCATCATATTATAATGCCCCTATGGCTAAAAGGGGCAAGCATTTTTGGTGTGATGGGGATTTGAACCTGCAACCCTCGGATTACAAGGCAAGTGCCTTAACCACCTAGCCATGGCCTGCACTGCATTGAAAAATAAGTAAATAAAAATGTTCAATAAAAGGAATTGTTGGGATGGCTAATATCAGTTGTTGGAAAACAACATAAACAAGATAGTAGGGTGGTATTTAGATAATCTCTATGTAGTAACACAGGCAGTAATTATCGTATATATATATCACTATTTAATCACAATTAAGTGTAATTTTGGTTTTTGCCTTTTAACACTTTACTACACTGTATGTCTATGTTATTATGTAGAGATGATACAAATGCCATCCCTACCATCTTGTTTGCATTCTTCTAGAAGGATTGATACAAGCCATCCCTCCATGTATTTCCTTTGTGGAAGAATTTTTCTGTAGTTTTTGTTATTAAAGGATTTTAGAAATAAAAAAAATTATCAGCTATAGCATGATTTACTAATTAATAACTAGAACTACACGGTTTTTACTAAATAACTAGAACTACATGGTTTTTTACTAATTAATAACTAGAACTACACGGTTTTTACTAATTAATAACTAGAATTACACGGTTTTTACTAATAAATAACTAGAACTACATGATTTTTTACTAATTAATAACTAGAACTTCACTGTTTTTACTAATTAATAACTAGAACTACACGGTTTTTTACTAATTAATAACTAGAACTACACGGTTTTTACTAATTAATAACTAGAACTACACGGTTCTTACTAATTAATAACTAGAACTACATGGTTTTTTACTAATTAATAACTAGAACTACATGGTTTTTTACTAATTAATAACTAGAACTACATGGTTTTTTACTAATTAATAACTAGAACTACACGGTTTTTTACTAATTAATAACTAGAACTACACTGTTTTTTACTAATTAATAACTAGAACTACACGGTTTTACTAATTAATAACTAGAACTACACGGTTTTTACTAATTAATAACTAGAACTACACGGTTTTTACTAATTAATAACTAGAACTACATGTTTTTTTACTAATTAATAACTAGAACTACATGGTTTTTTACTAATTAATAACTAGAACTACAAGGTTTTTTACTAATTAATAACTAGAACTACAAGGTTTTTACTAATTAATAACTAGAACTACACGGTTTTTACTAATTAATAACTAGAACTACACGGTTTTTTACTAATTAATAACTAGAACTACACGGTTTTTTACTAATTAATAACTAGAACTACACGGTTTTACTAATTAATAACTAGAACTACACGGTTTTACTAATTAATAACTAGAACTACACGGTTTTACTAATTAATAACTAGAACTACACGGTTTTACTAATTAATAACTAGAACTACACGGTTTTACTAATTAATAACTAGAACTACACAGTTTTTTACTAATTAATAACTAGAACTACACGGTTTTACTAATTAATAACTAGAACTACACGGTTTTTACTAATTAATAACTAGAACTACATGGTTTTACTAATTAATAACTAGAACTACACGGTTTTTACTAATTAATAACTAGAACTACACGGTTTTTACTAATTAATAACTAGAACTACACGGTTTTTTACTAATTAATAACTAGAACTACACGGTTTTTTACTAATTAATAACTAGAACTACACGGTTTTTTACTAATTAATAACTAGAACTACACGGTTTTTTACTAATTAATAACTAGAACTACATGGTTTTTTACTAATTAATAACTAGAACTACACGGTTTTTACTAAATAACTAGAACTACACGGTTTTTACGAATTAATAACTAGAACTACATGGTTTTTTACTAATTAATAACTAGAACTACACAGTTTTTGAATATTTTTGATAATTTTAAGGTGTACAAGATGTCAGACTAGTTTCTTATGATGTTACATTTAAAATATAGTGTGAAAATGTGACTTTTTATACAACTCAACTATTTGATACTGGAAAAGAAAAGGCTTATGAACCATAAGTGATTTATCTTTGTTTTAGAAAACATTAAAGAAATAAACAAATATCCATTGCTGACATTTTGTTCACTTAATACATTCATCAGTTGCATTTAAAGAGATTTTTTGTAGCTCTCAAAATTACAATCTCTCTTCCTTTTATGTATTATTAACTATATATCATAGCTTAATCCTAACCAGTGAAGTAATAGAGAAAATGGAAGGTGTACCACGTGAATATAATTTGCTACTAATGTTCCCTTTAAATAGAAGGTATCTTTTTCAGTAATGAATACAAAAGAACAGACTTATTAGTTTGATGTTTAAGTATCAAGTTTCCACATGATTTATGTTTTAAAGAAAGTTATTATTCCCCTTGCTGCTAATTCTAATGACCTTTCAACATACACTATTATTACTATTTGATACTAAGTTTAATACAATTTCATTCAAAAATCATTAATTTTCACTACTAAAATTTATCTTGCTAACATCCTTAATTTGTTAATAATTATTGTCTACATATTTTAACAACATTCAGAGATTATTTTTTTTTATGTAACATTTATATGAGTTACACTGAAAATGTTTTCTATTTTAGTTCTTGTCTGTTTACAAACTTGTGTTTACTAAAACTTATTAACATTATTAGCACTTTTTTCTCTAAAACTGAAATGAGTCATACTTTTCTAATGTGGGTTTTATAAACTGTATATCTTCATTCCTCCAACTGATAAAAATAACAGTTGAGTTTTACTGATTAACATTGGTAATAGGATAAAACCCTTCATCACAGAAGACAAAAAGGAAAAGCCAAAGATTGGTCTAAATGATTTTTTAACATGTTTCACACTGTGGCATGACCAGGTGGCTAAAGAACTGTACTCACAGTCTGCAGGTTCAGATCCTCATCCCA
This sequence comes from Tachypleus tridentatus, assembly GCF_004210375.1. Taxonomy (NCBI): domain Eukaryota; kingdom Metazoa; phylum Arthropoda; class Merostomata; order Xiphosura; family Limulidae; genus Tachypleus; species Tachypleus tridentatus. The sequence continues at coordinate 10,615,469 of NC_134833.1, forward strand.
AGAAACATGGTTGCCCTTTCAGCATGGGGGAATAATAATGTGATGATCAGTCCTACTATTTATTGATAAAAGGAGTAGCCCAAATGTTGGCAGTGGGAGGCGATAACCAGCTACCCTCACCCTGGTCTTTCACTGCTGAATTAAGGAAGGCTTGTGCAGATAACCCTTGTGCAGCTTTGCACAAAACTCTTGATAAACCAAACCACTGAGTTCTATTTTAGGCTATTTGAAAGTGACATGTATGAAATCATTTGTTCTTAGTTTAATTACTTGTTACATTTAGAAAAATATTTCACCATCTTAGACCATAAGTCATTAAATCTTTAAGAGTTATTTTGATATAAATATGTTATTGTTTAGTGCACATATAATTTTATTTAATTTTTAGATAATTTAAAATAATTCTCATCAGAAAACATATTTGCTTCTGCAGCAATGCATAATTGGTGTTTGAAATGTTAAAGCATAAGTCTTGTATTTAGTCAACCAGCATAATCTTGATAGGCTTAACAGAAGTCTAATATTTTTAATTATATGATGTAGAACTCTCTTAATTTGTTTTTGTTATCATGGCTTTTGTACTTATTTGCATTGGAGATCTATATTTGCTTTGAATGTCTTGTGTACTTGACAGTGTTAAATTTGTTAAAGGAATGTTGGCAGTACTGTTGATGTTAAAGAAGTCTTTACCAAGGACAGCATTGTTTGGCAGCTTCATTTGAACATGTACAGCTGAAATGTTATGTAGTCACTTGTTTTTTTATGGGGTGGACACGTGGGCCTTGTTTGGTGAACAAACCGACAATTGGAAGAAATGTGGTGTTACAAATTATGAGAAACTAATGAGAATGGACTGTAACTTGTCAAAACCAACTAATGTAAGTCTGTGCAAAATGGAAGCACAGCTATTTTTGATGTGCAGTTAGAACTAAATAAAAATTTACAGATATTCCAATGGGTAAAACTGTGATGTAGGCAGAGACTCACTTAGCTAGATAGCGTTATAAAATGAATTGCTTGAATTAGGAAAGTTTTGCAAGCAGGGAGAACCAGAAAATGTTGTAGAACCATTAAATGTTGACCTTTGAAAGAAGGTAAGCCACCATGAGTAATTGTAATGTACTAGGTATGAATGGTATGGTGATATTATGGTTTCTTCTTCACCACACAGTGCTCATCAGGGAGGACTACATTATTATTGGATAAAACAGACTCATTTGTGCATTATTGTTGAAATTACACAGTTGTGTGAAAAGAATTAGTACCATAGAATATTTTGTTGTTATTTCCACTTTATGGGGCTAATTATTCCATTCCATTAGAGAATGTATCATTCAACATCTTCACTGATCCCTGTTGATAACTGAATGAGCCAGGATAAGAATACTTATCATTCTATAGAATTCTATCATACTTGTACCAAGTGCATGTCATAAGGGTTCTGCCAGATCACATTTAAGGTCTGTGATAACTAGAGCTAGCACATGGTACTAGTATATGCTAGAAGAAATCAGTTTAATAGTACTCCAAATATAAACCTTGATAAAAGTGTATAATATGTGTAACATTTTGTTGTGATGTCACAGACTATAAACCACTGAAAACTGTCATTAGAGGGTTTACATAAAAGCTTTGTGATGTTGTTCTTCTTAATGATGAGAAATACTTGATATAAAATGTACTTCAGAGCAACTGGTAAGGGTATTAACATTTTTTACTGATAAAGCAGAGAACAATGTTTTGACCTTGCTAGGTCATCTTTTGGTTAATGACCTAGGAAAGTTTAAATGTTGTTCTCTGCTTTATTATTAAGTGTTAATACCCATACCAGCTGTTCTGAGATATATTAATGTGATGTTGGTCAAACACTTTGACAGATTGCTACAGACTTAATGTGCTCTCCAAACACTGTCAACTACACATTAGATCGTGAGACTGAGGCAAATAAATTTGAAAATAGGAAAAGAAGAGACAAAACACCTAAACTCAATAATACTGAGGTCAAGTGTCTCCTCTGGGATAGAAGGAAGACTATCACTGATTTCAAACACGCAATAAATAACCATGTACTGAATGACAGAATAGTGTCCAGAACTACAGTATCTAAAAGATAAAGACATTGAAACATTTGGTCATGTCATGTACCAATTAAAAAACCTTTACTTTGATCGTCAAGTATTCTCAAGAAACTGAAATCTCTAAAAAAAAAAATACAAAAACTGGATTGTTAATGGACAAATTCAAGTTTGAAATCTTTGGTTAAAACCACAGCCGAGGTAAAACATACTTACTTCAATACACAGCACCCACCATGAAACATGAGAGAGGCAGTGTGATGGTTTTGGAGTGTTTTCTTGCTGAATTGATGAGAGATATTTCCAAAATAAATGTAATAATGGGTCAGCATAAGTGTGGTAACAGTATAGCCAATGGGTAATGTAATAATGGGTCAGCACAAGTGTGGTAACAGTATAGCCAATGGGTAATGTAATAATGGGTCAGCACAAGTGTGGTAACAGTATAGCCAATGGGTAATGTAATAATGGGTCAGCACAAGTGTGGTAACAGTATAGCCAATGGGTAATGTAATAATGGGTCAGCACAAGTGTGGTAATGGTATACCCAATGGTTTGCATATTATTCATAAACAATTCTACTGTCAATAAGGTAATGACCCAAAACACTCATTCAGCCTATGCAGAAATTACTTAGCTAAGACAGAGCAGCTGAGATCTTTCAAATGATGCAATGGTCCCCACAGAGCCCCAATCTCAACCTGATTGAGCAGATCTGGGGTGTGATAGATAAAAGTCTTTATATGTCAAAAGTTACTCCCAAAGAAACTTTCTATGGAAATATATTAGACACTTGGAGTAAAATCACAAAAGACACTTTGATTACATATGATGCAACAATAGATGAAAGACTCTTTGTAGTTATTAAAACAAAAGGACACACAATATATTAACTGTTTACTGAACTCAAACACATCCACTGAGTTACTGTTGTACTAAGTATGAAGGGTAATCAAATGTTGTAACTCAAACACATCCACTGAGTTACTGTTGTACTAAGTATGAAGGGTAATCAAATGTTGTAACTCAAACACATCCACTGAGTTACTGTTGTACTAAGTATGAAGGGTAATCAAATGTTGTAACTCAAACACATCCACTGAGTTACTGTTGTACTAAGTATGAAGGGTAATCAAATGTTGTAACTCAAACACATCCACTGAGTTACTGTTGTACTAAGTATGAAGGGTAATCAACTGTTGTAACTCAAACACTTCCACTGAGTTACTGTTGTACTAAGTATGAAGGCTAATCAAATGTTGATTTTTTTCACCTGTGATTTACCTTCTGTTGTTCTTTGAAAGTTGCCTGAAATCTGATTTTTGACTTTGTCCTAACACTTTTGGACAGCACTGTTTGAGTATGGCTAATGTTTGACACTAACATCTCTTTGTAACAAGGAGGAAAGAATGTATACCATGAACATATCTAAATATAACCATGCAACTTATTGTTATAAGGTGTGAAAGAGAATAGAAACTGTGGTAAGAGCAAAAAATCTAACAATGAAGACAGAAAACCACAGCTTATATGAATTATTGTATTTAACTTTAGCATTGTACAAGTAAACACAGAAGTTGTAGTTTATACTAGAGAACAAATCATAATTATACAGTGTAAGTTTACTTCGTCTTGGTGACCTGAATAGCTAATTCTGATTTGGATGAATGAATATCCTGTTATACTTTTATCAATGACTGTATTAAATTTGAAAAAATATATGTAACTTTACAAAAAAAACCAAACCCATTTATAACTCTCACATTATTATATATATAATTTTAATTTATAGAGTAATAAATGGGAACCTTTGATACTAAATCTCTGATTATAATTCTATGAATAAAACAATAGACACTGCAGAATGTTTCATTGTGATGTCCATCACAAATTACTATCTTTCTCAAACTGTACTATGCAATGTATTTACAACATTATGGTATTTTTTTAGGATGAAACTTTAACAAATGAATAATTGTCCAAACAGTGATAACAGTGTGGATATATTTAATTCAACTAAAAAGGAAGAAACCACATGCACACAAGGGCCAGTGAAACAGTTTGTTAATAAAATAGTGAAACAACTCGGTGATATGTGGTTAGACAAAACATTGTATAGTGAATACCACTTTGTTCCTACTTCAGGTTGGGTAAACTGAATCAAGAAACAAGTTGTTCAGAAGTTTCTGACATGTGAGAATTACAAAAATGATTCACCACAGTTTGGAATTATAAACTCTAATCTCTTCTATACTCCCAAATGTCAGTTGTCATTTCATCACATAAAAAAGGAAACCATGATATCCAACATCTCTATCCTTATGACTAATATACAGGAAATCTGTAAGACCCACTTTGAAGAATTATGTGTAAAATCAATCAATCTCCTAACTATGTGTGACAATTCCTAAGAACACAATTAGTGACATTTGTAGGTGTTATATGTACGTTAAAGAAGAATGTCTTTCCATATGGTGTCAGTTTTTAAATTTTATGGAAAAACATATTCTATATTATGGAGTAGATTTAGTGTACAGTATCTACATTTAAACTATCTTATTTTATAGAATAATAAATTTAGGCTAGTTGAAGTTAAATTCATCCCAAAAGTCAGTGGTACTAAGATTACTGAAATTATAATGATTTCAGCTATTTGAGTAAGGCACTGTAAGCTGGTTGTGCTAGTCATGTGCATATACAGTATGTTAGTGAAAAGGTTATAACCCACTGAAAGTTTATTTTGAAATGTATTTTTTTTAAATACATTGTAACAAATTTCAAGTGCATTGCTTTGTAACACCTAAGTAGTTTTGAGCCTAAATTCATTCATATCATAAATTTACTCTGAAATAAAGGTAACACAGTAACATGATAAACTGAACCGATAATAGCACAGTGTCAAACATTTTAGTACATAAAACCTGCTGGTAATGTTGGTGTGTTTGATAAATCATTTCTTTTACAAGTAGTTTAAATATGCATAATGCAATATTTCAATTTGTCTCTCTCTAGAGGACAAGACCAAAACAATATCAGATATTACTGACACTTAGACTAACTGACATATGAATTTTAATCATAATGTTGTTAGTGTCTTGTTATTATAATAAACTGTTCCTCAAACCTCTCTTCAAGCATGACAGTGAAACTAATTGGTCAACAGTGGAGTGATAATGGCTACACCTACAAACCTGCTTTACTATGTATAGAATGGTTAAAAGTGTACTTCGCTAACCCTCAAGAGGCCTTAAAGGGTTCCATGCCACCTCTTTGTTCTTGTATCAGTTCAGTTTCAGGTGAGGTGTTATCTACATTCAAATATTTACACACATTCTTCTATGTGAAAACAAAACTGCATGCTTGACTTTTGCAGCTCTTTTATAGTGAAAAGAAAACTAACCTTTCCAGGTTAATTCAGTATATCTCATGTACAAGTTTATGACCTGTATATGATTGAAAATACTTAAAGCTTTAGGCTTACTACAAGTTTAATAATTATCTATTTAACACGTTGGCTCCCAAGCCAATTTTGCTCATATTTTCCAGAGTCTCCCTGGTCATTCTACAATTACTTTTTTGTAGGAAGAGTGTTTATGTAGCTATTGTGTCCCAGCCAATAAATATCCCTTTAAAAAGAAAATAGAGCATGTCTTACCAATGTGTCATGTGAGTCTCACTGGAAGATTATCATGTGGATCATGTAGGAGTTAATGTGTTAGTAATTTGTGGATCATGTAGGAGCTAATGTGTTAGTAATTTGTGGATCATGTAGGAGCTAATGTGTTAGTAATTTGTGGATCATGTAGGAGCTAATGTGTTAGTAATTTGTGGATCATGTGGGAGCTAATGTTTAGTAATTTGTGGATCATGTAGGAGCTAATGTTTAGTAATTTGTGGATCATGTGGGAGCTAATGTTTAGTAATTTGTGGATCATGTGGGAGCTAATGTTTAGTAATTTGTGGATCATGTGGGAGCTAATGTTTAGTAATTTGTGGATCATGTAGGAGCTAATGTTTAGTAATTTGTGGATCATGTGGGAGCTAACGTGTTAGTAATTTCTAACTGGAAAAAGTAGTTTTCAGACTAAAATAAGTTTTATTATTTATTTTGTGACTTAATATTTAATTATTGTTTAGTTTTTAATACAGGAGTGTTGAAAATGGATTGTTTTGAAAGTAAGTTGTGATGAACTTCATTGTGTATCTCTGTACAAGTCATATGTTGTATTTACAATTACGTTGTTGTCTAGGCTTTACAACTTTTGTTGATTTCACATTCCTCAAATCTTTGGCATTTTCCTGGTTAACTTAATTCAGTATTGTTGTATCATCACATCACATAGTTTATAGGGAGTTTCAGTCCTCAGTGAACAAGATATCAGTTACTAATGAGTGCAGCTTACCAAAGAAAAAGTAATTGAAGTTCAGTCAGAGAAAAGTTAGAGAAGGTCAAGTTAACTGTCATGTGAGTGATTAGTTGGAACAGCCAATACTTTACAATGAATTGTACATTTTAACAGGGATAAGGGGAATAATTTGTCTTTTTAATTGGATTCTAAATTAATTGAAGTAGTCTGTGTGGACGTTTGACAAAAAAGGAGTGTATGTTTTCTTATATCACAGACACATCGGGCTATCTGCCGAGTCCATCGAGGGGAATCGAACCCCTTATTTTAGCATTGTAGACAAGGAAGGAGAATTACTTAGACTTTTAGATGAAACTTTGATATCCTATAGTATAAAGAATTTTTGTATATACATTTGTTTTAAGTATTTTATTTTAAAGCAAGTGGATTGTGTGCTGTACATTTATTGTTTGAATTTGTCACCAACAAGTCACAGACATTTACTGTAGAAGGATCCTTAACACACTCATGTACATAAAACCCTGACAGTGATCAGACTTTGAAAATTACTTTTACACTGCTTACAACATTATAATCTATTTTTACACTTAGGCTCTTATCGTGAGAAAGTGTGGAAGACGTTGGCAGAACAAGTTCCTGTTGGATGCACAATTAGTTATGGAGAATTAGCTAAGTTGACAGGAAATCCTAATGCTTCTCAAGCTGTAGGCTCAGCAATGAGGAATAATCCCATACAACTTCTTGTACCCTGTCATCGAGTTATCAGAACCAATGGCTCTTTGGGGCTGTATTCTAATGGTACACTCAACAAGGTCAAAGAGTGGCTTTTAATGCATGAAGGTATTTCAGACTTTAAAAACATTTAAAGATGAATATTAGATTTCCTGTACAGTAAAACCCCAACAGTAGAAATATAATTTTGATAAATTGTTTCATGGTGTATTTGATACATATTCATACAGACATATTGGTGTAAAGTGAACAATGTATTTACTTAATACAGACATACTGGTGTAATGTGAACAACGTATTCACTTCATACAGACATACTGGTGTAAAGTGAACAATGTATTTACTTAATACAGATATACTGGTGTAATGTGAACAACGTATTCACTTCATACAGACATACTGGTGTAATGTGAACAATGTATTTACTTCATACAGATATACTGGTGTAATGTGAACAACATATTCACTTCATACAGATATACTGGTGTAATGTGAACAATGTATTTACTTCATACAGATATACTGGTGTAATGTGAACAACATATTCACTTCATACAGATATACTGGTGTAATGTGAACAACATATTCACTTCATACAGATATACTGGTGTAATGTGAACAACATATTCACTTCATACAGACATACTGGTGTAATGTTAACAATGTATTTACTTCATACAGACATACTGGTGTAATGTGAACAATGTATTCACTTCATACAGACATACTGGTGTAATGTGAACAACATATTAACTTCATACAGACATACTGGTGTAATGTGAACAATGTATTTACTTCATACAGACATACTGGTGTAATGTGAACAACATATTCACTTCATACCTTTCTGGTGTAATGTGAACAACATATTAACTTCATACAGACATACTGGTGTAATGTGAACAATGTATTCACTTCATACAGACATACTGGTGTAATGTGAACAATGTATTCACTTCATACAGATATACTGGTGTAATGTGAACAATGTACTCACTTCATACAGACATACTGGTGTAATCTGAACAATGTATTTACTTCATACAGACATACTGGTGTAATGTGAAAAATGTACTTACTTCATACAGACATACTGGTGTAATGTGAACAATGTATTCACTTCATACAGACATACTGGTGTAATGTGAACAATGTATTCACTTCATACAGACATACTGGTGTAATGTGAACAATGTATTTACTTAATACAGATATACTGGTGTAATGTGAACAATGTATTTACTTAATACAGATATACTGGTGTAATGTGAACAATGTATTCACTTCATACAGACATACTGGTGTAATGTGAACAATGTATTTACTTCATACAGACATACTGGTGTAATGTGAACAATGTATTTACTTCATACAGACATACTGGTGTAATGTGAACAATGTATTCACTTCATACAGACATACTGGTGTAATGTGAACAATGTATTTACTTCATACAGACATACTGGTGTAATGTGAACAATGTATTTACTTCATACAGACATACTGGTGTAATGTGAACAATGTATTTACTTCATACAGATATACTGGTGTAATGTGAACAATGTATTTACTTCATACAGACATACTGGTGTAATGTGAACAATGTACTTACTTCATACAGACATACTGGTGTAATGTGAACAATGTATTCACTTCATACAGATATACTGGTGTAATGTGAACAACATATTCACTTCATACAGACATACTGGTGTAATGTGAACAATGTATTTACTTCATACAGACATACTGGTGTAATGTGAACAACATATTCACTTCATACAGACATACTGGTGTAATGTGAACAATGTATTTACTTCATACAGATATACTGGTGTAATGTGAACAACATATTCACTTCATACAGACATACTGGTGTAATGTGAACAATGTATTTACTTCATACAGATATACTGGTGTAATGTGAACAATGTACTCACTTCATACAGATATACTGGTGTAATGTGAACAACATATTCACTTCATGCAGATATACTGGTGTAATGTGAACAACATATTCACTTCATACAGACATACTGGTGTAATGTGAACAATGTATTCACTTCATACAGATATACTGGTGTAATGTGAACAATGTATTTACTTCATACAGATATACTGGTGTAATGTGAACAACATATTCACTTCATACAGACATACTGGTGTAATGTGAACAATGTATTTACTTCATACAGACATACTGGTGTAATGTGAACAATGTATTTACTTCATACAGACATACTGGTGTAATGTGAACAATGTATTTACTTCATACAGATATACTGGTGTAATGTGAACAATGTACTCACTTCATACAGATATACTGGTGTAATGTGAACAACATATTCACTTCATACAGACATACTGGTGTAATGTGAACAATGTATTCACTTCATACAGATATACTGGTGTAATGTGAACAATGTATTTACTTCATACAGATATACTGGTGTAATGTGAACAACATATTCACTTCATACAGACATACTGGTGTAATGTGAACAATGTATTTACTTCATACAGACATACTGGTGTAATGTGAACAATGTATTTACTTCATACAGACATACTGGTGTAATGTGAACAATGTATTTACTTCATACAGATATACTGGTGTAATGTGAACAATGTATTCACTTCATACAGATATACTGGTGTAATGTGAACAACATATTCACTTCATACAGACATACTGGTGTAATGTGAACAATGTATTCACTTCATACAGATATGCTGGTGTAATGTGAACAATGTATTTACTTCATACAGACATACTGGTGTAATGTGAACAATGTATTTACTTCATACAGACATACTGGTGTAATGTGAACAATGTATTCACTTCATACAGACATACTGGTGTAATATGAACAACATATTCACTTCATACAGACATACTGGTGTAATGTGAACAATGTATTCACTTCATACAGACATACTGGTGTAATGTGAACAATGTATTCACTTCATACAGACATACTGGTGTAATGTGAACAATGTATTTACTTCATACAGACATACTGGTGTAATGTGAACAATGTATTTACTTCATACAGACATACTGGTGTAATGTGAACAATGTATTTACTTCATACAGATATACTGGTGTAATGTGAACAATGTATTTACTTCATACAGACATACTGGTGTAATGTGAACAATGTATTTACTTCATACAGACATACTGGTGTAATGTGAACAATGTACTTACTTCATACAGACATACTGGTGTAATGTGAACAACGTATTTACTTCATACAGACATACTGGTGTAATGTGAACAACATACTTACTTCATACAGACATACTGGTGTAATGTGAACAATGTATTCACTTCATACAGACATACTGGTGTAATGTGAACAATGTATTTACTTCATACAGACATACTGGTGTAATCTGAACAATGTACTTACTTCATACAGACATACTGGTGTAATGTGAACAATGTATTTACTTCATACAGACATACTGGTGTAATATGAACAACATATTCACTTCATACAGACATACTGGTGTAATGTGAACAATGTATTTACTTCATACAGACATACTGGTGTAATGTGAACAATGTATTTACTTCATACAGACATACTGGTGTAATATGAACAATGTACTTACTTCATACAGACATACTGGTGTAATATGAACAATGTACTTACTTCATACAGACATGCTGGTGTAATGTGAACAACGTACTTACTTCATACAGACATACTGGTGTAATCTGAACAACGTACTTACTTCATACAGACATACTGGTGTAATGTGAACAACGTATTTACTTCATACAGACATACTGGTGTAATGTGAACAACATACTTACTTCATACAGACATACTGGTGTAATATGAACAATGTATTTACTTCATACAGATATATTGGTGTATAGTTAATACCAATACAGTGATATTATGCTCATAAAATGTTTAATTTATACAGACATTATAACAGGATATTAATAGAATGTTTTGTTTACATAATAATTTTGTATGGCTGGAAGAGATAGTAAGATTTTGTGAAGTCATGTAATGTGAATTTTGTCAATAAAAAAGATGTTTACTTGGTTGCTTTATTGAAAGATTCCTCAGTAGTATGTTGTATTTATTCTTTGTTGTAGTAAATGAAACATTAAATGTACCTTTGACTCTTGACATATTGGTGTATTTCATGAAGCTGAAACAACTGGAACTATAAGCTTGTTATGTATGTAATACAAGTAATCTTTTTGTGGCCAAAACACCTTAGAATTAAACTGGGTTCATAAAGTTTTGAAAGCAACTACATTGAAAGCCAGAGGTCTTGGAAACAAAATATTCTGATGTAATTTGCTATGATTGAGTAATTAACATGTTAATTATTTTTACTGTGATTTATTAATTAAACTTAATATGTTCACTTATGCTTGTCTTCTGGGTCAGTATTTTACGGACAAAATAGTAATAAAAAAAATGGAGGTACCCTAAATTAGATCGACAAAGAAATTGGAGGGTTTTTTTTTTAACCATGTCCCTTACGATAGTACAGTCCTGATTCAGTTCCCTGTTGTGATAGAATGCAGATAACCTAGTATGTGGCTTTATGCTAGAACAAACAGCCAGAAGCTGGTAAGTTCTGTAGTGTTACACAGTGTCATCCTAAAGCAACAAACATCCAAGAATGCTAGAGTTTATAATTACAATTCCTGTGTCCTTTGTAAGATAATTGAAATTTTCTCCAGTCTTGTATCGTTATTCTCTCTAGAATGAAAATGGTGAGACGTGTCACAGCTGCTCACAAGAAATAAAACATATCAGATGAGTAAGGATGAAAATAATATTAGAAATGGCCATGATGATGGAACAAATCTTTCAATTTTTATATTATTAGATGAGAATAAGTAATGATTCCAGGTTTGATATACATTGAAAATCAGAACCGTTTCCTTCACTTTGGTGTGTTAATTCTGTAGGAGCTATTAATTTTGTAAAGCAAAACAAAATTTATTATTTTAGTGAAAAATTTCACATGGAAGGTAACAGCTGCACCTAGAAACTAAAATGTTGCAATTGTTTAACATTTTCATTCAAGTTTATTCCAGAAGTGAGCAAGTTGTTCGACATGATTTAAGCCATGTTTATTTAAATAAGCACAAATACTTTCCCAATATTCCTCTGAAATAACTATGCGTGATATCGGAGGTTTTCCATTAAGAAAGTAATAATAAGTTTATATAGTTTCAAGGAACTTGTGCTCGATTCTGGGTGGATTAAGTGTTTATTTTAGTTTTAAATTCAGGTCTTGAGTGATTAATATTTAATAAATTTAGTGACAGAGTGTGGAAACTAATGTATAAGATAAAAGTTTGAACTTTGTCTCAGTAACACTTTATAGTGTTGTAGTTCATAATATTTATAAGGAGCAAAACATGTGTACATGAATGTAACACTTATGGATATAGAACTTCTACAACAAAATTAGCACTAGGTATATTAACTAACCTAATGATAAACAACCCTGGAGTGGATCTTAAATGTGTGTACATGTCTGTGAATTGAAGGGTCTAAGGTTGAAGACATGATCCTACAAAACACGTTCTACACTTTCAGCCATTGATGCATTACAAAAGTGTCAGTTAATTACATTATTGAAATCAAAGAGTCAGACATTATGGGAGAAGGTGCTTTTCTTCTAGTCTCTAGTTCAAAGTTAGGGAAGGTTATACCTGAATCTTAGGGATTCCTAATTTGATCACTTAGCATGCATACTCTTAAGGTCCTTCTCAGATAACAAAATTCAGTTTGTATTTGAATATGTTGTAAGTCCTCCAATGGAATTAAATGCTTCAGTTAACAAGTTGTAAATCCTAAAGAAAACCTCTGGTCTAACAAGTATGAAGGACTAGGCATGGCCAAGTAGTTAAGGCACTTGACTCGTAATTTGAGGGTCGTGGGTTTGAATCCCTATTACACTAAACATGCTCACCCTTTCAGCTGTGGGGGCATTATAACGTGATGGTCAATCCATTATTCGTTGGTGAAAGAGTAACCTAAGAGTTGATGGTGGGTGGTGATGACTAGCTGCTTTCCCTCTAGTCTTACACTGCTAAATTAGGCATGGCTAGTGCAGATAGCCCTTGTGTAACTTTGCACGAAATTCAAAACAAACAAACAAATATGAAACTTTCTGTTTGAAATTAATTTCATTAAGGGAATGTGGAAAAATTTTGTTTCCCACAGTAAATTTGAGACACCTTCATTGTAATTCGCTTCTTCAACTTGTACCTGTTGCAAATTTCAAAGACTTCCACTGTTATATTTTATGAGGATGCAAATAGCCAACTGTGTAACTTTGCATTAAAAACAACAGTTACTAACTCTTAATAAGTCCTGCTGCCATATGGTAGACATGTGACAGTTACAGCTGATATAAAGTTGTGGTAGAATGGCACGTAGGGATTATATTTTGATGTCATTGACATTTCATAGGGAGTGTGATTTAACCTGAAATTAATCGACTTATATTTATACACTCACTTTAGGACTTGGGTATCGAGTATTTAAAAGAGAAGGATATCCCTTTTACTTGATTGCATTAGAAAACCAAAAATATGGATCAACTAAGACCATCAAGAAAGAGACCTGCAACAAGTCATATCTCACCCATAGTAAGATAAAGTCTAGAAATACAGGTCAGTAATAAAAACTGTCTGGACCCTAAGCAACACTATGCGACATAATCAAGATGGATCTCTGTCAGTGACTGGTACACATATTGATTTCATGGCATGTTCATTCAACTATCATATACCTCAATCAGCTGGAAAATGAAACCAATATTCGTGCTTTTTGTTATGAAGACACGTGACTGGAATGGACGCTAGGGAACTGTAATCCTCATAAACTATATAGATTATGAAAAACCTGCAGGGAAATATGATTTTGACATGAAAGAACCTTTTGCAATAAAAATTATTACAGATACTCTTGTCAAGTTGCACAGCTGTCAGACGGGTTATGAATGGGCTTGACGACATGGTGACCCTCCAAAATTATTTGGATATAACATACTCGCCCTTTCTAGCCTATTAATAATTTGCGTCAGAAAATGTTTACTACTTGTTTCATTTGTTACTGCGTGTCTGTAATGTTTGTAACCGTGTTCTGTTGGGAAAGAAATATTCGTTAGACTGAGATTAAAAATGATCTGATGAATCGAATAGTTTCTATTCGTTTCTAATTTAATATGACTTTTTATAAATAACTAAATTTGCCATGAGGATAATGTTTAGTTACACAAATGTTTATAAATATTAGAGATATTTGTTATTGTGGAGATAACCCCGTAAATGTGTTTTCCTGTTGTACGGAGATGTACAAATAGAAATCATCTAGACGTCGTTATGACGTCACGATGTTTTATTGAGAATCATTAGTTTCACCAGCCTTGTATATCTGTACGTTTTCTTTGTATTCGACTGCGAAGAATTACGAAAATGGAAAATGTAACAGACTCCAGTAGCGTGTTTATATTGATAAGCAATATATTTTAGAGCTGCAGTCGCGAGTAAGCTGCAAGCATATTATTTCGGTCAACGAATAAATAGAACATCCTCAGCTGGTTTCTATTCAAGCGCTGAAAAAGTCCAAATCGTTATTTAATTGGTGCAGTTCTTACTAAAAAAAATAGTTCTGTTTGTTCTGCCGAATCAGTTTTTATAATAGGGGTTAAAGTATACTAAGGTGACCCATACACCTGCCCGTGGGATAGTACTCACAGTGTTTTTGAAATATTCTTTTATTAAGGTATAGCAATAAAGAAATGGTAGTCTGTTTAAGTGCTAAGTTTCTGTCATAATTAAGCTTTGACAACAAGTAATATATAAGTGATAGAGTTTCAAATTTAAGTTGAAATTTATTTCAGTATTTTTTTTTTTCACCATACTATTAACATCATGGTAAAGTACGTTAGTTAGCCCTTACTAGTTTTTGGTAGTGCAGTATTAATGCTGTAATAAGTTCGTATCATTTGAGGTGGGGATGGGGGGGGGGTTACATTCCAGTTCAGATACAGTGCCTCCACAATGGGCCTGGCATGGCCAAGCGCGTAAGGCGTGCGACTCGTAATCCGAGGGTCGCGCTAAACATGCTCGCCCTCTCAGCCGTGGGGGTGTATAATGTGACGGTCAATCCCACTATTCGTCGGTAAAAGAGTAGCCCAAGAGTTGGTGATGGATGATGATGACTAGCTGCCTTCCCTCTAGTCTTACACTGCTAAATTAGGGACGGCTAGCGCAGATATCCCTCGAGTAGCTTTGCGCGAAACTCAAAACAAAAATTCAAAAGAATACAGAGTTTCAGACCCCAAATTGATTTTTTATTACATTTTTATTTCGCAAAGTATTTGCTCTTCTTACGTGGTGACTCACCGATAACTCTGAGGGCTTGTAACGCAAAACCGGGTTTTTAATACCTGTTGTGGACACAGCACAAATAGCTCGTTGTTTAGCTTTGTACTGAATGATAGGCAAAGGATAAAGTATTTATAGAGTATATTGTATTTAAACTACTAAATGTAAAACATAATCATATTTCCATATTTTAGAAAAGCTAAGACGAAATTATGTAATGTCAAACTATTGTTTGACTTTAAACAGGATAAATAATTAATTTGATGTTAAATTGTTCTTGTTTGATTCCAGGCGGGCGTCCCCCGCTGGGACAGCGTTAAGTCTATGGATTTACAACGCTAAAATCAAGGTTTCGCTTTCCCTCGTTGGACACAGCAGATAGCCCGATATGGCTTTGCCCTCCACACACTCACAGCTTATTGTAAATATTGTGATTTCTGCCCCCAGTAGCACAGTCTGCGGATCGACACCTTTCGATACTCGTAGTGAGCAGAGCACAGATAGCCTATTGCGTATCTTTGTGCTTAATTCCAAACAAACAAAGAAAATCTAGACAGGATAAATTGTTAAACTGATATGGAACTATCCTTATTTGATTCTAGACAGGGTAAATAACTACATCTATGTCAAGCTATTCTTTATTTGGGCCTGATATGGCCAGGTGGTTAGTGCGCTTAACTCGTAATCTGAGGGTCGCAGGTTCGAATCCCGGTCGCACAAAACATGCTCGCCCTTTCAATCGTGGGGGCGTCATAATCCCACTATTCATTATTAAAAGAGTAGCCCAAGAATTGGCGGTGAATGGTGATTACCAGCTGCTTTCTCTTTAGTCTCACACTGCTAAATTTGGGACGGCTAGCGCAGATGGTCCTCGTGTAGCTTTGCGCGAAATTCAAAACAAACAAACAAATTACTTTATTTAAGACAGGATAAATAAATAAAATGATGTCAAGTTATTCATATTTGATTCTAAACAGGATAAATAAATGTAAATAATTCTTCCATTAAAGTTTTGTTTTGAAATTCGAGCAAGGCTACTTGCTTTACCAGTCCCTAATGTTGAAGCGATGGACTAGAAGGGAGGCAGCTATTAAACACCACCCACCGCCAAGTCTTGTGTTACTGTTTACCAACGAATTGTTGGATTGGCCGTAACATTTTAACGTTCCCACGGCTGAAAGGGCGAGCATATTCAGTAGTGAGATTCTAACTCACAATCCTCACATTGCTGTTCGAACCTTTGTCGGTTTCACATTCACCAAGAATACTTCAGTGCCTCTTCTGCTTGACAACAAATAAAGTATCGTGTGCTGTAACCTTTAAAATAGTTCCTGTTTAACGTGTAGTTTTCTTTATTCTGTCTTATGTTTTCTAATCTACACTATAACTTCTCGAAGATTCAGTTATTTACCATATCTGGGTATCCGTAGTTAGTGGAAGAAAAACAACTTGAATGCTTTAGCTGTTTGTAATGAACTATATTTTTGATATTGTAATTTTAATGTTAGCTAGAGGGCGTATGGAGTTGAGATCGAATAGTTTACTGGCGTAGGCCCAGTAGGTTCTGAAAATTTTGTTTTCAGATGTCCTAGTACATTTGATGTTGTTTAAAGATACTGGGAGGAAGACTTCTTCTAGTCAACAGAGTGAATCATCAGTATTTTGCTTTTAGATGTAAAATCATATAAGTAAGTGTATTCTTACGTTAGTGTTAAACTGAATGCTAAGGAGACCTAACTGTAGCAATGTCAGGAGTTCTAGAATTTCGAGATCGTAAAGATAGTAAATTTGACAGACAGGTAGAAACCGTATGTCAGAAAGCAAACAGTGTAACCTGTTAGACCCTGCTGACCCACAAAGAAATCCCTTTAGAAACGAAGATAACTTATCAGTGTCATATTTACAACAACAATAACATATCAATGCCAGACGTAGAACGTCATTAAGAGAACCGAACAAAGAATACACCGTGTAAAATGAAATTCTTACGATTAAAGCTTTCAGTAAACCAGACTAAGAAATCAAACGACAGCTTGATGTGAGACTAATACTGAAACTTATACGAAAGCAGTGTTGAAATGGTTCGGCCACCTGCTGCAAGTAGCTGTTAACAAGAGAATACAATTCACAACCAAGAGGAAACGGAGATAAAAGGAATCGATGACGTCAAGAAAACACGACATTAAGAACTACCAAGATGTGAAACGTTACCCTGGAAGAACATTTTACCTACCATGGAGCTGAACAGTATAACAAAAGGAAAGTAATACAGATAGCGTGACTTACAAGTTATGAGAAGTGACAATTTAATGAAGAAATAGAGTAATTTGTTTTTGTTATGCGGACTCGGCCTCCAATTATCTTCTCCGAATAATTTAAAAGAACCCAACTAAAGAAAGAATGTCATTGCGATATGTATTTATGTTGTTCAGTTTTGGGGACTGACAATATTATAATATTCATCTAAATGTGTCATGAATTATGTGTTCTTCAGGTAGAAAGGTACCAAGAGACAACTTCACTCAGGAACTGTCTGAGATAGTATAACCAGCCTGTAGCTTATTGATATTGTCAGGTCCTCCGACACAGTAATAAGTATAGTATAACCAGCCTGTAGCTTAGTGATATTGTCAGGTCCTCCGACACAGTAATAAGTATAGTATAACCAGCCTGTAGCTTAGTGATATTGTCAGGTCCTCCGAGACAGTAATAAGTATAGTATAACCAGCCTGTAGCTTAGTGATATTGTCAGGTCCTCCGAGACAGTAATAAGTATAGTATAACCAGCCTGTAGCTTAGTGATATTGTCAGGTCCTCCGACACAGTAATAAGTATAGTATAACCAGCCTGTAGCTTATTGATATTGTCAGGTCCTCCGACACAGTAATATGTATAGTATAGTATAACCAGTCTGTAGCTTATTGATATTGTCAGGTCCTCCGACACAGTAATAAGTATAGTATAACCAGCCTGTAGCTTAGTGATATTGTCAGGTCCTCCGACACAGTAATAAGTATAGTATAACCAGTCTGTAGCTTATTGATATTGTCAGGTCCTCCGACACAGTAATAAGTATAGTATAACCAGTCTGTAGCTTATTGATATTGTCAGGTCCTCCGACACAGTAATAAGTACAGTATAACCAGCCTGTAGCTTAGTGATGTTGTCAGGTCCTCCGACACAGTAATAAGTATCCAGTTTTTATTCAAAATAATTACAAACTGATTTTTTAGTCTCGAACGTTTCTTGCCAGAAAGTGCTGGAACTTTTGAAGGTTCGTTTGTTTGTTTAATTTTGAAGTGATATACTATCTGGTCAACACCAGCTGCCGCCAACTCTTGGGTTATTTTTCACCAGTGAATAATGGAATTAACCATCACATTAAACGGCTTGATGACTGAAAGGACGAGCATGTTCGGTGATGTGAGTATAACTCGTGAGCCGCATATCGTAAGTCTCGTGACCTAACCACCAAGCCACGTCGTGTCCCATGTGACATGCAATGTTAAAGTCCGGAGTTCGATTCTAAGTGAGTGTGTTTGTGTGTGTGTTTTTCTTATAGCAAAGCCACATCGGGCTATCTGCTCATCCCACCTAGGGGAATCGAACCCCTGATTTTAGCGCTATAAATCCGGAGACATACCGCTGTACGAGCGGGGGCGATTCCAAGTGAAGGACAGAGTGTAGATAGCACACCTTGCAGCTCTCACATTAACTACTAGTATCGTGAATAATTTATTAAGGTCTCTTAAACGTTTTGAGTGGTTTTTATATACATAAACTAAAGTTGGAAAGACGTTCAAGTAAAAAGATCATTTTATAAGCTGCCTAATATTAAAATATATATGAAAATATCGAAGGATGGGACAGTTTGTTTGTTTGTTGGTAAATTACGGACGGCTAGCACAAATATCTATCGTGCAGCTTTGCGCGAAATTACAACCAAAATGAAACTTTCCCGGTTGCACGTGCTTCAGTCGTACGGTTATAACTTCCACACATTCAAAAGCCTAAGTTTCGATTTCCACATACTAAAAAGCCCCAGTTAATTATGTCAAAGTTTAGTTTTATTAGTTGTAGTCAAGCACAAAAAGACACGATGGGCTATCTGTGCTCTGCCCGCCACGGTTATCGAAACCCAGTTTCTACTGTTATAAGTCCGCAGATATACCGCTGTGTCACTGTAAGGTAGAAATGCTCGTATGAAATTCAAACCTGTATATCTTTAATTTAAAGTCAGTGAGTGAATATAATTAGATGTTTGAACGATATTTTAAAAATATATATTGGTAACCGTATCTAATAAATAAAAAAATGTAAAATATTTTTATTTAATTTCTTTAAAGCATGTTGGTGTATAAAAACAGTATTAAGATATACCAAACGTGTATATTATGTATGGCTCGGATGTGGCATAGTGGTTAGGGTGTCTGGAATTTGAATATGAGGGTTCATGGTTTGCGTTCCCCTGTTGTAAAAACCTTACATCAAACTTTGGGGCCATGAATACAGTATAAAAATTAAGTTAGTTATAATTTTTCGGCTGGCACGAGGAGCCCAAAATGCCGGTTGGTGCTGTTGACCTCCGCTCTTCCCTCAGTTCGAAATTAGGGACGGCTGTGCGCAGATAATTTTATGTAGCTTTGCGCAAACATTTCGACTTTACGCGTACATATAGATTTAAATGTAACTATATGTTTTCGTGTATTGAGACAGAAACAGTTAGATAACTATTTTCTTTCCATGTACATTTTGAGTTATTAAGATTCACTCCAGTGAAATTATTACAGACGTTTTGACGTTTTCACACAGGTGAGAAAACGTTTCGTTTCAGAGACATCACCGTGATAAATTTTCGTATTCTTTGCGAAACTTTGTGACACTCGTTCTAGTCACCTGTTTTTCCGGGACTCACCAAACTTATGGACAATATAAGTAGCTATGTCACAGAACATTGGTTCTCTGTAAACGTGTCTGTTATAGGAAGTGGTCTTCACTCAGAGAAGGCCCGGCACGGCCAAGCGTGTTAAGGTATTCGACTCGTAATCCGAGGGTCGCAGGTTCGCATCCCCGTTGCACCAAACATGCTCGCCCTTTCAGCCGTGGGAGCGTTATAATGTAACAGTAAATCCCACTATTCGTTGGTAAAAGAGTAGCTTAAGAGTTGACATTGAGTGATGATGACTAGCTGCCTTCCCTCTAGTCTTACACTGCTAAATTAGGGACGGCTAGCACAGATAGCCCTCGTGTAGCTTTGTGCGAAATTCAAAACAAAATCAAACACTCAGAGAAACTAATTAACTTAAAAGAATCATTAGATTAACCGAAAGAAGATACGTAAAATATTATCTGATCCAAATCAGGCGGTTAAAATCAATTTTATAGCCACGCAACTCTGAAGATTTCAGCTAAGATTAATTCACGGAATCTGGAGAAATTCGGAGATGAAAAACAAACTGAAACTGTCAGTCTCCTTCTGCCTGTACAGAGCCTCTTGCAGTGCCTTTCTGTCCCGAGCAACGGGGGTAAGCAGTGTTGCAAATGTCCCTAGCAACGGGGGTAAGCATTGTTGCAAATGTCCCTAGCAACGGGTGGTAAGCATTGTTGCAAATGTCCCTAGCAACGGGTGGTAAGCAGTGTTACAAATGTCCCTAGCAACGGGGATAAGCATTGTTGCAAATGTCCCTAGCAACGGGTGGTAAGCAGTGTTACAAATGCCCCTAGCAACGGGGGTAAGCAGTGTTGCGAATGCCCCTAGCAACGGAGGAAAAGAGGTCTTAGGAAGAAGAAGCCTGGGAAAAGAGCTGGAAATTATGAAAGACTGAGAAGGAAACATCTCATGGTTGCATACTGCAACATCAGGATAATAAGAGGAAGCAAACCTATCTTGGAAAAGGTAATTGGGGCGTTCGGCCTGATACTTTTGCAGGAGACCAAGCTTCAAAGACAATGCCGAATTTAATCTGAAAGGATGGACTTTGGATAGACTGCTAAGCAGTAGTGGACTAGACATCGCTAGCAGAATAGATAGTACTATCAGAGTGGAACATCTGGATGACCAAGCATACAATACCCACAACAGGAAGTTCCAGTTAATGAGAGTGTCCGACCCCAGACTACCCAGCCCATTCACCATGGCCAACCTTGCACCCAGTACTAAAAAGTGGGAATTCCTTCAGGACCTGAGCTTCAATTATAGCTCATTTCTCAGTGTAGGGGACTTCAATTTATGCCATACCAGCTGGGATTCCGCAGGCTCCAACAGGAATGACCTAGGACTGTTGAGGCCTTTCCTGAGTTAAATCTTTGGACTCTCAACACTGGAGAACCTACAAGGCTTGCAAAGAGATATGGGGACCCTGACACAAATTGACCTGGCTCTGATAAATGAAGATGGCAAAAATTTGGCCGTTTGGAAAAGGAGCTACCGAGTTGGAAGTGACCACTTCCCGTGTGAGGTACATTTCTTTTACCAGCTCCATCATGTCACTCTTTCAAGGAAGAAGGCCTTCTACAGTCAAAGGGACAAAACTGGGATTTGGGCTACTGTCAAGGACAGAATCAGAAAAGAGAAACATCCAAGGACCATAACCACATGCAAGAATGCTCCAAACTGATGGAATCCTGACGTGGATGCAGCCTAGTAAAAAAAGAACAGAAAGGAAAGAGAGTTTGAGCAGTGCAGGGCCACTGATAACATGGAAATCTTCACTGAGCTGAGGGTTGAACGTAATCCTGCTACCTCAAGGTTCAAGAGAACTGCAGCTAGAACCATCAGAGCACAATGGTATGGGTTATGTGATAAGTCTAATCTCAACATCAGGGAGTTTTGGAAGTTCCATGACAAGCTGAAAGATCGGAGGTCTTCTGGAAGAACCACTTTGTACAGCGACTCTGGACAAGTACTACTCATCGATGAGAATCAAGGAAAAGCCTTTCTTGTTTGATTCATCAATCAAAGTAATCACAATGACCAGGATCACAGGATAGTAGTCAGGAATCAAATTGAAAAGATGGTTAAGGTGAGTGAGCCCATGCAGTGCTTCAACATGGAAAGTGTGGTGGATGCCATCAGGACCAGCAAGGAAGGATCACCAAGACCAGATAGTACCATTGTCAAGAATGTTAAAGATCTGCCAACAGAGGTGATCCAGAGCTTACCAAAGACATATGAACAGACCTGGAAGTCAGGAGTCATCTCAGAAGTCTAGACAGATGCTTTCATAAGTGCTGTGTCAAAGCCAGGAAAAGACTACATAAGCCTCAAGGAATATCGTATTATTGTGGAACAGAACTTTATTGGAAAGTTCCCTGAGAGAGTTGTTGGTCACTACATCACCAAACAGGTTGAGCACCGACTTCCTGATGGTCTTGGAGGATACAGGCGTCAATGTGAAACTTAGATCAGTGTCTCCACTTCACAATAGAAACGTGGTCTGCTTTTGAAAGGAAGGAGAACACTCTAGCAGTTGCCCTTGATCTTGAAGATACCTACAATAGGGTGCGACTTCCTCGCTGACAAGATGTTGCACTTGGGACTCCCAACTTTATGTATCAGATGGGTTATGTCAGACCTCATTCAGCACCTTGTCATCATGAAACATGGTGAATGGAGGTCAGACTGGTCAACCATAATCACTGGCCTTCCACAGGGTTCACCTCTTTAACCTGTCCTTTTTAACATTTACACCCTTGTTTTAGTAAGGCTGGACAGACATGACATCAGAATCAAAATATTTGCTGATGATATCTTGGTTCATACCAGTGGGACATCTACAAGAGTGATCACAAGTAGGATTCAACCCAGAGACTGATGTAAAGATAATGGCATGCTGATAAATCCAGCGAAGGCCAAAGCACTGTTCCTTCCTCTCAACAACCGTGCTAACACATCAAATATTCCCATTCCAACCTTCATAGGCACAGAAATTACACAGGAGGGTTCATTGTGCTATCTGGGCATTGTGTTTGACAGGCAATTGAACTTCTCCAAGCATGTGGATGAGCTCATTGTCAGGGCTACAAAAGGAATGAATGCCATTCATGCAGCAGCAGACAGGCTTGCTGAGGAATGTCACTTGAACACGGTGTACAGAATCCTTGTGTTTTCAGTGGTTGACCCCTCGGTGTGGATTCCTGTACGTGGTGAGGGGACCTCCCAGGGAAGATTCTGTTCTATCTGGTTACCTTCTCTGGGATCTAAACATCCACCCACGTGTTTGCCGTGCGTGGCGACCCGTGAAGGTGAGGAGAGGATCCTGATGGTTGAGGGGTCCAACCCTAACACACCACTTTGGCCTCGAATTCCTGTAGACGGGCGGCCTTTGGGTGGCCCCCTTGGGTCAATCGGCTGGTCCACTTGGGCTGGAGTCAACCAAGTACCAGTGTTGGAAGTTCTCAACGGGTGTTGTGACACTACAAAGTCACGCAAGGACAATGCAGCAACGCCAGGGTTTCGTGAGCATTATACCCAAACACCAGCATCAGGCACAATGTCCTTGCGTGACTTTGTAGTGCGTCCCCTTGTAGGGCTCCATGGTGGGTGGGGTCAGTGGGTACCGAAATTTTTTCTTTTTTCCTATGGATCCTCTAAAAAATTCAAATAAAATTGTAAAAAAACAGTCAATGGGTAAGCGACCACGTCTTGAATACTCAGAACAGCAATCTTCAACATCAGTAACACACGTACCTCATTTTCTTATATTACATTCTCTTTCGGAAAAACCTTTAGGGCAAATGTCCCCTTTTTTTATTCAAAAGGGACTAGAGGGACTTGCTGGCTCTCCAAAATCAGTAAAGAAACTTCGATCTGGTGACATATTGGTTGAAACATCCACATCCCAACACAGTGAACTCCTCTTGAATTCAAAGGCAATTGGGGATATACCTATTGAGGTTACACCCCATGCTACCTTGAATTCTTCACGAGGAGTTATTGTTGAAAGGGGTTTGAAGAACGTTCCCGAGTCAGAGATTCTTGCTGGTCTCTCCACTCAAGGAGTTTCTGCAGTGAGGCGCATCTCCACTCGCAAAGATGGAATTACACTGCCAACAAATACCCTCGTTTTAACATTTACTTCACCACGTGCACCTGCCACCATCAAGGCAGGTTATCTCATTTGCAGGGTTCGGCCATACATACCAAACCCTCTTCGATGTTTCCAATGTCAGAGATTCGGCCACTCAAAGACATCCTGTCGTGGTTCCCTGACATGTGCTCGTTGTGGAGGCAAGGACCACGATGCCTATGACTGTGACATGAACCCACATTGCGTAAACTGCAATGGTTCTCACCCCTATTACTTTCATTCTTGCCCAAAATGGTTGGAGGAAAAAGAGGTGCAGCGTTTGAAAACGACACATAACATTAGTTATCCTGAGGCTCGGAAATTGCTGTCCACAACTCCATCTCGGACATATGCTGCTACACTTCATTCCACAACTACAGTGGGAGTGCAGACAGATCTCTCTGTGCCTCCAAGAGAATCGTTTTCAAAACAAATGAAAAGCCTTTTGACCTCCGTGGTTAAAAAGGTTGATGAATCGACTTCCACACCTATCTGTGTTCCTCCCATACCTTCCAACAAACCTCAAGATTCACGTCCTTCAGTTTCAAATACAGGCATTTCTTCTGATACATCTTTTTCTCCCACCACAAGAGACAAAACAATTATTCGTTCGCGTCCTCAGTCACTGGATTCCCCTTCCAATAACAAAAAACCTTCCCACCCGACACAGAGCAGGATCCATGGAGGTTGATAGACCTCCTCCGACTAAAGACAGTAAAGAAAAAAGACGTGGTCGTAAACCGAAGGGTTCTCCAGCCACTTCACCTACCCGTTCTTAAAAATGGCCACCTTGATACAATGGAACTGTCGAGGTTTACGTTCTCATCTGGATGATATCAAAACGCTGATTGCTTCCTACCATCCTGTTTGTCTTTCTTTACAAGAAACATTTCTCAAAACTTCTGATACTGTCTCCATTCGGCAGTTTTCTCTGTACAGAAATGATAGGTTGTGTGATGGTCGAGTACATGGAGGGGTGGCACTGTTGGTTGATCAACACGTGCCCACCCTGTCTTTGTCACTCAACACACCCTTGGAGGCTGTAGCCATCCGTGTTTCCTTGGGTCATACCATCACTGTTTGTTCTCTGTACCTGTCCCCTGGAAAGACATATGATCAATCAGATCTTGATGCTCTCGTTGAACAATTGCCATCTCCATTTCTAATCCTAGGGGATTTTAATGGACATCATCCCCTCTGGGGAAGTGCTATTATTGATGGGAGGGGCCGATCTGTAGAGCGGATGCTCTCTGATCACAATCTTTCTCTTTTCAATACTGGTTCTTCCACTTACTTTCATGCACCTAGTCAGTC
This sequence comes from Tachypleus tridentatus, assembly GCF_004210375.1. Classification (NCBI taxonomy): domain Eukaryota; kingdom Metazoa; phylum Arthropoda; class Merostomata; order Xiphosura; family Limulidae; genus Tachypleus; species Tachypleus tridentatus. The sequence goes on from NC_134833.1 coordinate 10,641,414, forward strand.
CTTTACCGCTATTGATCTCTCAGTTTGCTGCCCTTCATTATTCTCCCATTTTCATGGAGGGTTGACAGTAATCCACTAGGCAGTGATCATTTTCCGATCCTTTTGAGAGAGACTGGCCGTGGTCGATGCCACCCTACCCGCGTGCCCCGGTGGAAGCTGGATCAGGCAGACTGGTCCACTTTCACTGCTTTCGCCGAACTTGATCCTGCCATCGTAAATCAGCCATCAATAGATGACTGTGTAGCAGCGGTAACTGACTGTATTACACATGCAGCTGCTCAGTGTATTCCTAAAACCTCGACACGTTTTCCACGATATCCTCGTCCGTGGTGGAATCCTGCTGGCCACTTAGTACGGAAGGCTCAAAAGCGGGCCTGGGATACTTTTCGTAGATATCCCACACTTTCAAACCGGGTTGCTTTCCAACGGGCCCGTGCACATGCTAGATGGGTAAGACGTCACAGCCAGAAGTAATCTTGGATTAAGTTCACAACCAGTATATCTTCTACCACCAGTTCCAAGATCATATGGGACAGGATTCGAAAGGTTAATGGACACTACAATTCTATCCCCCTCTCGATCTTACTCTCTGATGGTCAGGAGGTGACTGATGTTCGGAACATCGCTAACACTCTAGGTGAAAGCTTTTGCCGGGTATCTAGCACTTCTGCTTGTTCCTCCACCTTCCTGGCCATCAAGACTCGGGCAGAGCGATCACCTCTTTCCTTTCGAACTGACTGTTTCTTTGACTATAATTGTCCCTTTACCCTGGTGGAACTAAAAATGGCCCTTCATCGGTCTGCCAGTACGTCTGTTGGACCTGATGATATTCATTATGACATGCTGCACATCTATCTCCTGCTTCTCTTGATGTCCTTCTGATTGTTTTCAACCGGATCTGGCAGGAGAATGTTTTTCCTGATGCCTGGCGCCAGGCTATTATTTTACCTTTCTCTAAGCCAGGGAAAGATCCCAAGATTCCTTCAAACTACCGTCCAATTGCTTTGACGAGCTGTCTCTGTAAGACATTAGAAAGGATGGTTAATGCTCGTCTTGTTTGGTTCCTGGAATCAAACAACCTCCTCTCGCCCACCCAGTGTGGGTTCCGTCGAGAGCACTCCACCACAGACCACCTAATTCGTCTTGAAACATCTATCAGAGAAGCCTTTCTCAACCGCCAACATCTTGTATCAATATTCTTTGACATAGAGAAGGCTTACGACACAACATGGAGGTATGGCGTTTTGCGAGACCTCCATACATATGGGTTACGTGGCCATCTACCCATGTTTATTAAAAAAATTTTAATGGACAGGAGATTCCAAGTTCGTGTGGGTTCGACACTTTCCCGTTCTTTTGTACAGGAACTTGGAGTCCCTCAAGGCTGTGTATTGAGTGTTACACTCTTCAGTATAAAGATAAATGCCATCACTGAACAACTCCGTCTCACTGTTGCGAATGGGCTGTATGTCGACGACTTTCACATCTCATGTCAGTCATCAAACATGAGATATATTGAGCGGCAACTACAAACCGCCCTCAATTGTGTACGGAAGTGGACTCTGGCGAACGGCTTTAATTTCTCTCTCTCCAAAACTGTATGCCTGCACTTTTGCCGTCGACGGGGTATTCACCCTGATCCTGAACTTCATATCGGTGAAGTTTTGCTGCCAGTGGTCCCGGAGACCAAGTTCTTGGGGCTTATCTTTGATCGTAAACTGACCTTTATACCACACTTAAAGCAGCTTCGGGTCAAATGCACAAGAGCACTGAACATCCTCCGTGTTCTCTCTTCTACCAGTTGGGGGGCAGATCGCTGTTCAATGTTAAAGGTATATCGTGCTCTTATTAGATCGAAACTCGATTATGGATCAATGGTCTATGGCTCTGCCAGACCCTCGGCCGTAAAGATGCTGGACCCCGTTCATCACCAAGGACTTCGACTCTGCACTGGGGCTTTCCGTACCTCTCCAGTTCAAAGTATATACATTGAATCTCATGAACCTTCTCTACACCTTCGCCGTTTGCAACTATTTTTGCAATATACTTCGAAACTTCATTCCTTACCAAAGCATCCCACCTGGAAATGTGTTTTCCTTCCTCGGTGGGCAGTACTTTTTCAGAACAGACGATCTGTCATTGCTCCGTTTGGCCTTCGCATCCGGGAGCAATTGGATGAATTGGGTCTGTCCTTGGATAACATTGCAGATTCCACAGGTCGGCCCATTCCACCATGGCTTATTACAGCCCCCAAATGTGACCTTTCTTTCAGTCACCTAAACAAGGCAGATACTCCATATTGGAAGTACCGTCTTTTATTCAATGAATATCTTTCAAACAATCATTCAGTTCCCATTTATACAGATGGTTCCAAATCAGGTAATTCAGTGGGCTCTGCTATGGTTTGCTATGGGTCAGTAGTTGTGCGCAGAATCCCTTCTACAGCTTCTGTGTTCACTGCTGAACTGTATGCCATATCTCTTGCCCTGGATCATATTGCAGCTGAGCAGTACTCCAACTGCACTATTTATACTGATTCGCTTAGTTCTATACTTGCCTTGGAATCGCTACACGTTAGCTCACATCCTATTCTCGCTGATATTCGAAACCGACTGGCCCATTTCTCATTAGCAGCTACTTCAATCCAGTTTTTCTGGATACCAGGCCATGTTGGTATTCGCGGGAACGAGCTTGCAGACATGGCAGCTAAATATGTCCGCTTCAGCACCATCACTCCTATGCCTATTCCGTACATGGACTATGGTGTTGTCTTCAAGGCTCGGCTCCGTGCCAGCTGGCAGTCCACTTGGAATGAGCAACGTGACAACAAACTTTTTCAAATCAAACCCAAAATTTGGCCATCTAGCTTCCGTAAAGTTCGGAAGGAGGAAGTTGTTCTCACCAGGCTACACATTGGTCACAGTTTTTTAACTCACCATTTTCTTTTATCTGGAACTGATGCACCAATGTGTAGTTTGTGTAACACTCAAATCACTATCAGCCACGTTTTACTTTCTTGCCATCGTTACAATTCTCAACGACGGCAATATTTTAAACATATTTTTCCCAGGGTCAATCTGTAACATTGGACAGAGTTATTGGTGATGGTGACTCTGTCCACCTTGATAATGTTTTTAATTTTTTAATGGCCATTAACCTTTTTAATCTCATTTAAGTGTTGCATATTTATTCATTACACCTTTTTAATTGTGGTTCTTTTTTTTACAGTTTTAATCTCTCTCCTTCAATTTGACATTGGACAATGGCCAGAACATTAAATAACTCGACACCAGGACTGGAAAGGCCAACTTCAGGTGACTAACGCTCCTGTTTGAACTACTCGTTAGTCATCCTGGCGAGTTGTTATTATACTTTTGCTGCATATCATTTCACACTTTTACTACTTAACTTTTTAGTACTGGCCATATTGACTCATAACCCGGAACCAGGACTGTAAAGACTAACTTCAGGTGACTGACGGTGGTTTTTATACTTACCTGTTAGTCTTCCTGGCGGGTTACGATCATTACCATTCTGCTACAGGTAGTTCTTTACAACTTTGTTGACTGGATGTCACCATTGGTTTTTTACACCATTTTCTGTTTTAATTGCTGTTTTGTTTTTACCTTCATTTACTTTTACAAAGTTTACTCCATTTACTTGACTTTTATCTTTTTACTGGACATTTGGCTACTCATTATTACGATTTTGCGGAATGTCTTTTAAAACTTTTATTCTTTTACATTTTGATAATAGCTGTTATGACACATAACCCGGAACCAGGACTGGAAAGGCCAACTTCAGGTGATTGACGGTGGTTCTTGAACTTACCTGTTAATCTTCCTGGCGGGTTATGATCATTACCTTTTTGCTAGAGTAAATACCTTACAACTTTTTATACTCTGCCTTCTATCTTAACATTGTAGACTAGGTGTCAACATTGGTTTTATACTTTTTTGTTTTACCTTCATTTCCATTTATGTCTATTACTACATTTATTTATTTATTTTTATTTTTTTTTACATTTTTACCGAATGTCTGGCGCAGATAGCCTCGCTGCTTTGTGCCATAAAACAGTAAATCAATCAATCAATTCAGTAGTTGATTATACACTGCCCCTGGCACAACTCAGCGACTTGGAAGGCTGGAAAGGCTGCAGAACGCATGTCTCAGGATCATCACAGGTTGCATCAAATTAACTCCAGTACCAGTGTTCAATCATTTCACTGGATTCCCAAGTATCATGAACAGGTAAACATCACAAAGAGCCATACTGTTTGCCAAGGCTTGGCAAAATCCAAGGTATGGACTTCACATTATTACAAGGAAGTACTCTTTCACTGCTGAACCATTCAACCACCACAGACGTTCTCTACGCCACACAAGACTTGAAGTAACACCAATATTTCATCTAAAGAGGAAGTCGTGGCTTGAAGTAGATGCACTGGCTTGCAAGAAGATCTGCAATTCATATTCCCTTTCCAACCAACCTCCATGGCTATGGACTGTAGAAGAGGAATGGCCGTGCCAACCTGCAGTGATTGTCAAGTTCAACAGAGATTGTAAAGAGTGGCCTCAAGGTGCAGCAGAAGTGGCATGACAGGAGATGCTCCAGGAACTTAGCCAGAAGGGAAATCTCATCATTGCAATAGACAGCTCATTCACACCAGAGGTCATGAGAGCAGGTTGGGGCTTTGCTGCGTTTCTGCATGGCACACCCATAATTGAGAAGTCTGGAGCATACACCCTGTATACAAGTAGCACCAGGATTGAATTTGAGGCTGTCAAGCAAACTCTTGGATGGCTTGTTTGAGAATCCCCTAATGTCACCACAGTTGTGTTTGCTACCGACTCCATGGCAGTGTTGCGGAGAATCTAGAATAGCTGGCTACCTGATGGGTGGAGAGAGGCTGCATCTTATCTTCATGATAAATCACCCACCTTTGTGTATGTTCCAGTCCACGCTGGTGTCAAGTACAATGAGAAGGTTGGCCAACTTGCACCAGCAGCAGAACCAACAGACCAGATGTCACTCTTTCCTCAAGATATAACACTCTTGTGCCAGCAATCAGCACGCCAGAGCATCAGAGAGTCTCTCATGCACTCTTAGAAGAGGGAGATAGAATTCTCAGTCTCAGGACCCCTTTTGGCATCTCTCGTGACAGCCACAACAAATTCCCAGACAGATGTCACAGGAATCAGCTGATTACCGGCAACATTAGCAGAAGTACATTCGACTTCCTGTTGACAGGAAGAGTCAAGGCAGAAATAATTTGTGACCCACTGGACACACCCTCTGGGATGCCCATCGGCCAACCCAAGTAATATCAGGTCATCCCTTAAGTGATGTTCGATTTTAGATTCAGAAAAAGAGAAAGCATTTCAAATGCTTTTAATGTTATTTAATCAATAATGTATGTTCCATTATTATTAATTACTTCCTGCTAATGATTCACAAGCTTCTGAATGCCACTTCTTTTAAATTATTGGAGTTTGAAGGAAAAGAATGTAGAGATAGTAGTTTTGACATCTTCATGTGTTCCAAGCTCTCTTCCATCAAGATAGTTCTGCAAACTTCGGAATAGATGATAATCAGATGGGGCAAGGTTTGGAGAATAAGGAAGATGTGGAAGTTTTACCAGTCTAGATCTTCAATCTTTGTAGATGTGATCCTTGCTGTATGGAACCGTACATTATCCTGGTGTAACATAACATGCTGTATGGAACTGTACATTATCCTGGTGTAACACAACACCTTTTATTTTGGTGCAACATTAAAGCGCTCTAACTGTTTACAATATAAGTTTGACGTAGTCGTTACGTTGAATGGCAACAACTCAAAGTGAATCACACCAACAATATTCCACCAAACGCTTAACAAGGCTTTCCTAGGGCGGAGGTCCATTTTGGGCTGCACTTTAGCCAGTTTACTTGCACTAAGCCATTGTCTGCGGCACTTAACATTTGTATAATGTATCCACTTTCTATCTCCAGTTACCAACCTGTCCAAAAAAGGTGAGTTACGTTCACTAGAGTGCAGAGAAGTGCAAATGTCCACTCTTGCTCTAAGGTTGGCTTCTGTCAAATCATGGGGAACCCATTTCCCAAGTTTTGACACGTATCCAAGCTGTTGCAGATGACAGTGAACTGTTGAATGGGTTGAATTAAGTTTCTATACTAGTTCTTCAACTGTTACAGCACAATCTTCATCAAGTGCAGCCAGCAGCAAGTCATCATTAGACTCAACAGGACGACCTGAACTTAACCTGTAGTCACCTGATATGAACTTCTGAAACCACCTTCGACACTTTCTTTCATTGAGAGACTCCGCACCATAAACACCTTGAATGTTCCGTGTAGTTTCTGCTACACTATTGCCTTTTGTAAACTCATAAAACATTATATGCCTAATGTGTTCCTCAGACACATCCATCTTCATAAGGGTTTATTTGATTGATAATATGAAAAAGTGTAGTTGGGTTAGTTTCTTTTATTTGTCTGAACATTTTTATACACGTCCTACTACATGTTTTAGTCATTAAAACATTCTACAAAGACAGAAATGGTGATGCACTTTCTATATTAAATTTTCGGACATTACTTATCGGTTGACCTGATATATATACATATACATAAAGCGGTTATCCTTCTGTCTGGTATCACGAGTTGTTGTGAGGAAGTGGACGAACGAGTTTCGATGAAATTTAGTAGAAACATTTGATTAGATTCCTCACAAATCGAGTTTAAGTGGATAATTAATCGGAAGAATGTCTTAACCCTAGCAGGTATTTCAAACCTCACCGCTGCGGCCTCATTGCCATAAAAGACGTCTCAGCTTGAGCAAATTGCCGTACGAAAGAGACGTTTGGTGCAGCACTTAACGCTAATACTTTGCATCGAAAGAAACATCGTGTGTAATGGTTCAAAATGTACTTTGAAGGTATTCACTTGTTTTTTACAACACACTTTGACAGTGTAACACTTCTCTTACACAAAAGAGACATGTTTAAATATGTATTAATATTGATACGAACAATAAAACCTAAAATAAGTCAACGGATATTCTCGCCTGTTTCATCATTATCGGTTATCAGTTCGACACGTACATTTATTATGCATTACCTAAGACAAAATTAGCAAACAAAAACTAACCAAATATTTAATTCAATTAAAAAACAAATTATGTACACATATTAAAATATATTTTTATACCTGAAATTTCCTAAAAAGTAGCGTTGATATAAAGAGCATGGGAAAAGTTAAACAACGAACCTTATGATACCATTCAAAACAAATATTTTGACATTATTTATGATGAGTAGTTTGGCATTATTCAAAACAAATATTTTGATATTATTTATGATGAGTAGTTTGGTATTATTCAAAACAAATATTTTGATATTATTTATGATGAGTAGTTTGGTATTATTCAAAACAAATATTTTGATATTATTTATGATGAGTAGTTTGGTATAATTCAAAACAGATATTTTGATATTGTTTATGATGAGTAGTTTGGTATTATTCAAAACAAATATTTTGACATTATTTATGATGAGTAGTTTGGCATTATTCAAAACAAATATTTTGATATTATTTATGATAAGTAGTTTGATATTATTCAAAACAAATATTTTGATATTATTTATGATGAGTAGTTTGGCATTATTCAAAACAAATATTTTGATATTATTTATGATAAGTAGTTTGATATTATTCAAAACAAATATTTTGATATTATTTATGATGAGTAGTTTGGCATTATTCAAAACAAATATTTTGATATTATTTATGATGAGTAGTTTGGTATTATTCAAAACAAATATTTTGACATTATTTATGATGAGGAGTTTGATATTATTCAAAACAAATATTTTGACATTATTTATGATGAGTAGTTTGGTGTTATTCAAAACAAATATTTTGATATTGTTTATGATGAGTAGTTTGGTGTTATTCAAAACAAATATTTTGACATTATTTATGATGAGTAGTTTGGCATTATTCAAAACAAATATTTTGATATTGTTTATGATGACTAGTTTGATATTATTCAAAACAAATATTTTGATATTGTTTATGATGAGTAGTTTGGTATAATTCAAAACAAATATTTTGACATTATTTATGATGAGTAGTTTGGTATTATTCAAAACAAATATTTTGACATTATTTATGATGAGTAGTTTGGCATTATTCAAAACAAATATTTTGATATTGTTTATGATGACTAGTTTGATATTATTCAAAACAAATATTTTGACATTATTTATGATGAGTAGTTTGGCATTATTCAAAACAAATATTTTGATATTGTTTATGATGACTAGTTTGATATTATTCAAAACAAATATTTTGAAATTATTTATGATGAGTAGTTTGGTATTATTCAAAACAAATATTTTGACATTATTTATGATGAGTAGTTTGGTATTATTCAAAACAAATATTTTGACATTATTTATGATGAGTAGTTTGGCATTATTCAAAACAAATATTTTGATATTGTTTATGATGACTAGTTTGATATTATTCAAAACAAATATTTTGATATTGTTTATGATGAGTAGTTTGGTATTATTCAAAACAAATATTTTGACATTATTTATGATGAGTAGTTTGGCATTATTCAAAACAAATATTTTGATATTGTTTATGATGACTAGTTTGATATTATTCAAAACAAATATTTTGACATTATTTATGATGAGTAGTTTGGCATTATTCAAAACAAATATTTTGATATTGTTTATGATGACTAGTTTGATATTATTCAAAACAAATATTTTGAAATTATTTATGATGAGTAGTTTGGTATTATTCAAAACAAATATTTTGACATTATTTATGATGAGTAGTTTGGTATTATTCAAAACAAATATTTTGACATTATTTATGATGAGTAGTTTGGCATTATTCAAAACAAATATTTTGATATTGTTTATGATGACTAGTTTGATATTATTCAAAACAAATATTTTGATATTGTTTATGATGAGTAGTTTGGTATTATTCAAAACAAATATTTTGACATTATTTATGATGAGGAGTTTGGTATTATTCAAAACAAATATTTTGACATTATTTATGATGAGTAGTTTGGTATAATTCAAAACAAATATTTTGATATTATTTATGATGAGTAGTTTGGTATTATTCAAAACAAATATTTTGACATTATTTATGATGAGTAGTTTGGCATTATTCAAAACAAATATTTTGATATTGTTTATGATGACTAGTTTGATATTATTCAAAACAAATATTTTGACATTATTTATGATGAGTAGTTTGGCATTATTCAAAACAAATATTTTGATATTGTTTATGATGACTAGTTTGATATTATTCAAAACAAATATTTTGATATTGTTTATGATGAGTAGTTTGGTATAATTCAAAACAAATATTTTGACATTATTTATGATGAGTAGTTTGGTATTATTCAAAACAAATATTTTGACATTATTTATGATGAGTAGTTTGGCATTATTCAAAACAAATATTTTGATATTGTTTATGATGACTAGTTTGATATTATTCAAAACAAATATTTTGACATTATTTATGATGAGTAGTTTGGCATTATTCAAAACAAATATTTTGATATTGTTTATGATGACTAGTTTGATATTATTCAAAACAAATATTTTGAAATTATTTATGATGAGTAGTTTGGTATTATTCAAAACAAATATTTTGACATTATTTATGATGAGTAGTTTGGTATTATTCAAAACAAATATTTTGACATTATTTATGATGAGTAGTTTGGCATTATTCAAAACAAATATTTTGATATTGTTTATGATGACTAGTTTGATATTATTCAAAACAAATATTTTGATATTGTTTATGATGAGTAGTTTGGTATTATTCAAAACAAATATTTTGACATTATTTATGATGAGTAGTTTGGCATTATTCAAAACAAATATTTTGATATTGTTTATGATGACTAGTTTGATATTATTCAAAACAAATATTTTGACATTATTTATGATGAGTAGTTTGGCATTATTCAAAACAAATATTTTGATATTGTTTATGATGACTAGTTTGATATTATTCAAAACAAATATTTTGAAATTATTTATGATGAGTAGTTTGGTATTATTCAAAACAAATATTTTGACATTATTTATGATGAGTAGTTTGGTATTATTCAAAACAAATATTTTGACATTATTTATGATGAGTAGTTTGGCATTATTCAAAACAAATATTTTGATATTGTTTATGATGACTAGTTTGATATTATTCAAAACAAATATTTTGATATTGTTTATGATGAGTAGTTTGGTATTATTCAAAACAAATATTTTGACATTATTTATGATGAGTAGTTTGGCATTATTCAAAACAAATATTTTGACATTATTTATGATGAGTAGTTTGGCATTATTCAAAACAAATATTTTGATATTGTTTATGATGAGTAGTTTGATATTATTCAAAACAAATATTTTGATATTATTTATGATGAGTAGTTTGGCATTATTCAAAACAAATATTTTGATATTATTTATGATGAGTAGTTTGGTATTATTCAAAACAAATATTTTGACATTATTTATGATGAGTAGTTTGGTATTATTCAAAACAAATATTTTGATATTATTTATGATGAGGAGTTTGGTATTATTCAAAACAAATATTTTGATATTATTTATGATGAGTAGTTTGGTATAATTCAAAACAAATATTTTGATATTATTTATGATGACTAGTTTGGTGTTATTCAAAACAAATATTTTGATATTATTTATGATGAGTAGTTTGGTATAATTCAAAACAAATATTTTGATATTATTTATGATGAGTAGTTTGGTATAATTCAAAAGAAATATTTTGATATTATTTATGATGACTAGTTTGGTGTTATTCAAAACAAATATTTTGATATTATTTATGATGAGTAGTTTGGTATTATTCAAAACAAATATTTTGATATTATTTATGATGAGTAGTTTGGCATTATTCAAAACAAATATTTTGATATTGTTTATGATGAGTAGTTTGGTATTATTCAAAACAAATATTTTGATATTGTTTATGATGACTAGTTTGATATTATTCAAAACAAATATTTTGATATTATTTATGATGAGTAGTTTGGCATTATTCAAAACAAATATTTTGATATTATTTATGATGAGTAGTTTGGTATTATTCAAAACAAATATTTTGACATTATTTATGATGAGGAGTTTGGTATTATTCAAAACAAATATTTTGACATTATTTATGATGAGTAGTTTGGTATAATTCAAAACAAATATTTTGATATTATTTATGATGAGTAGTTTGGTATTATTCAAAACAAATATTTTGATATTATTTATGATGAGTAGTTTGGTATTATTCAAAACAAATATTTTGACATTATTTATGATGAGGAGTTTGGTATTATTCAAAACAAATATTTTGACATTATTTATGATGAGTAGTTTGGTATAATTCAAAACAAATATTTTGATATTATTTATGATGAGTAGTTTGGTATTATTCAAAACAAATATTTTGACATTATTTATGATGAGGAGTTTGGTATTATTCAAAACAAATATTTTGATATTATTTATGATGAGTAGTTTGGTATAATTCAAAAGAAATATTTTGATATTATTTATGATGACTAGTTTGGTGTTATTCAAAACAAATATTTTGATATTATTTATGATGAGTAGTTTGGTATTATTCAAAACAAATATTTTGACAGTATTTATGATGAATAGTTTGTATTATTCAAAACAAATATTTTGATATTGTTTATGATGACTAGTTTGGTATTATTCAAAACAAATATTTTGACATTATTTATGATGAGTAGTTTGGTATTATTCAAAACAAATATTTTGACATTATTATGATGAGTAGTTTGGCATTATTCAAAACAAATATTTTGATATTATTTATGATGAGTAGTTTGGTATTATTCAAAACAAATATTTTGATATTATTTATGATGAGTAGTTTGGTATTATTCAAAACAAATATTTTGACATTATTTATGATGAATAGTTTGTATTATTCAAAACAAATACTTTGATATTATTTATGATGAACAGTTTGTATTATTCAAAACAAATATTTTGATATTATTTATGATGAACAGTTTGTATTATTCAAAACAAATATTTTGATATTATTTATGATGAGTCGTTTGGTATTATTCAAAACAAATATTTTGACATTATTTATGATGAACAGTTTGTATTATTCAGAACAAATATTTTGACACTATTTATGATAAGTAGTTTGGTATTATTCAAAACAAATATTTTGACAGTATTTATGATGAATAGTTTGTATTATTCAAAACAAATATTTTGACAGTATTTATGATGAGTCGTTTGGTATTATTCAAAACAAATATTTTGACATTATTTATGATGAACAGTTTGTATTATTCAGAACAAATATTTTGACACTATTTATGATAAGTAGTTTGGTATTATTCAAAACAAATATTTTGACAGTATTTATGATGAATAGTTTGTATTATTCAAAACAAATATTTTGACAGTATTTATGATGACTAGTTTGGTATTATTCAAAACAAATATTTTGACATTATTTATGATGAACAGTTTGTATTATTCAAAACAAATATTTTGATATTATTTATGATGAGTAGTTTGGTATTATTCAAAACAGATATTTTGATATTAATCAGAATGAATACCGTGGTACTACTCAAGACAAATATTTTCACGTTCTCACAACAAGTTACGGTAAGATTCCTTACAGATATCTTGTAGTAACCAGGGTCTCAAGTGCAGTTTCTTTTCAATTTTCGTGTGGATATTGCTGTTGCTTAATGTTAGCTATAAAGCCTTGTAGACTTCCTTAATCTTAATGTATAGGTTTTAAACAGTGGGCAAAACGTAAGGCAGTGAGTGTTCCAGACTCAAGTAAAGCTTATCAGAGAAGTTGGCTGGTCTTTTTGGCTGGCGAAACAACAAAAAAATTACAAACAATCCCCAGTCCCTCAGTTGTGTCTGAACCGCCTGGACCAATTGGTCCTTCCAGCAATAAATCCTGCGGTCCACTCCAGAGGTCGTCTTCATACAGTCATTTCCTCCAAATTCACATATTCGGTAGTGATGCAGAAAGCCAAAATCCGAGGGAATGTTTACCATGGCCCGGCCTGGAAGAAACTCCCACACCAAATGGTTACCTATTTCCACCACGTGTTCTGGAAGGACGATACACTTGGAGCGTTGCTTGTGAGGGTGGAACTTTAGTTTCCTCACGGTTTTCTCGAGTGTTATCAAACGAACAGGTAAACCCCTAGACATGGGATCTGAAGGCCACTGGAGATAAAAGAACGAATTCTGGAACGAATAAGCGCCTACTTTCGGGGATTTGTTTTTAGTAAGAACTTCCAACATTGCGGTTAGTGACTCGCTCTTGTGAGGAACAATAAATTCGTCGAAATCGATCATTAAGACAAACCGAAACCTATACATTGTTCTGTACAAACAGTCGTTTAGGGCAGCGAACAAGCCCTCTGTCCGGATCTCCTTCTGGGACACCATGTCCAGTTTCCAAGGGAGAACAGTCATAATTCCGTTTGCCATATATTGTCGCATGGCACATGCAACGTCGCGACCAATCGTGCTGTTGTACAAAATAAAATGTTTAACTCCAAAAATCTTGTTTAGTTCAATAAATTCGATAAAGTTTAACAGTTTGTTATAATCGTAATGCACAGGTTTAACACAAACTGCTATTCCGTGAGGAGGAGTGAAATTTTGTTTGTTGTTATGCACGACCAACCAGTTCGTAATTTCAGCGTTTTCTGAACTAATTATGGACACCTTTTCCGGCAACATGGGAAGAGCCTTACTTAACGGACACAGCACAAAATAAGCACTATATTTCAAGTTCCAGTTTTCTTGTATTAATTTGTTAAACGCGGAAACGGTTATTGATGAATAGCTACTAGAAAACCAAAACTTACACATCACTTTGTCTGCATTTCTTGTCCGTGCAGCTGCGATCACCCGAATCAGTTGTACTTTTCTGTCATCATAGTAAGCCGAATAAACACGAAACTTATCTTTTGTTCCTCTGACTGGTTGCCAATGGTCAGCATGTTTATTTCCAAGCGCCCCCACTTCGTCCATTACGGCATCGTAATACAAATTGACAACAATGTTCAAATCTTCCTGCACAGCGTCTGTTATGACGCGTGCTAGTTCTCTCGCCACGCGAGGGGGCAGCACTATCTCTTTATTCGGGTCTTTCTTCCACCCTAATCTATCAAAAAAACTAAATTCCATGGGATTACTTTCTTCCACAAAAACAACTTCAATAAAGAGAATACATATGAATAACAAGAGAAATGTTAATACGAAATAAAATGATTTCTGCTGCCGTTTGCTTACTTTTCTTGTTCTCGCCATTTTTGCTAATCGAATCCTTCTGCGGAGAGTCATAGTGAAAAGAGTTTTTAAAACGATGGCTTTAATGTTCCAACAACATTTCGTTGGAGCTAGTTATTTGTGGTAAATGGAACCAGATCCCAAGAAAGTCTCCAAGTTTTAAACTGTATCTCAAAGATAAAACGTCCTTACTGTTTCTGAACCAAGTTCTCTTCGTCACCACAGCGATACTGTAAAACATCCTGAAAACAAACAAACACCAAATTAATTTAAATACAATTTCATTAAAAATAATCAAAGTCCTACCTCTAATAATTATAAAATAAGTTGCTTAAAAGGGATTCTCGGAATAAGTAACGACATCTCTGAGATAAACACACAAAAAACAGGAAAATTTAGCATTCCAAATCGGATAGTGTTTAAGTGATAACTTCAACTTTATCCTCATAAGGATTATATTCCAAAGTTATAGCTCCGTGAGTGTTGTGGGTGCTTAAAATTCATTGATGGAAGTACTGCTGTGAAAACACCCTTAAAACTCTAAACATTTGGAAAAGTCAGCGAGTGTGTGTGTTTTCTTACAGCAAAGCCACATCGGGCTATCCGCTGTGGAATCGAACTACTGATTTTAGCGTTGTAAATCCGTAGACTTACCACTGTACCAGCGAGGGACTTATTTATATATTACAAGCCTTTCTCCGTCATTTGTTTCTAATGTCAATAGATAACAGGTTCTCCTTTGTCATTAACGGCTGTCAGTCGGTGAAGCCATTTGTTTTCCCATTAGCCGCTAAAAGGTATGTCCTTCTACTAGCTACTTAAGTGCATCAGTATCGGTGCATCATAACTTATTAAATGTCAGTAGATAAAAAAAGTTACTGATTGTAATAGAAGACAGGTGTCTACATAACAAAGCTATCAATTTTAGATTTTCTTGGTTTTAATAACAAGTGTCAGTGAAGATTGAAAAGCTTATTTTTATCCAGTATAAATAATGTTGTAACAGAACGCATGTTGTTTTTAGCTGCGGCATAAAGGGTCATAGGACGGTCCTCGGTTTGTTTGTTTTTTTTTCTTTTGTTTCCAAGTGCAAACTTGTAGCTCATAACTCCGTCATCTCTTGGCCAATTTGAAACCTAATTAGAGTTTTAGAGCTACTGAACTTTTATACCCGAAAACAAATAATAATAAGTTCAGAGCCGTTATGCCGCGGCTGAAAATGCATTTCTGTCCGAAAATGTCGTCCTCGGTGGACAAGCCGTAACTCTTTGGATTTACAATGCTAAAATCATGGATTCAGTTCTCGCCGGTGGAAACAGCAGACATACAGCATGACGTGGTTTTGTTATAATAAAAACACTCACATTGTTGAAGTGCCCCTGTGGCATAGCGGTATGTCTGTAAACTTGAACTCTAGAAATCGGGCTTTGATATATGTTATGTACAGAGTACAAATAACACATTGTGTAGCTTTGTGCTTAACGTAAAACAACAAGAACAATAAAAAATGTTATTACGTGTGTGTTTCAATGTGTTCGTCTTTATGAGTTCCCATTTAAAGCAATTAATTTGAGCAGGAATGTCCACGTTTTTTTCCGTATTAAATGAATGAATGAGCTTTTATCCAATCAGAGTCGAAGTTTGATAAAAGTTGTGTTGAATTTTAATTCTGTTTGGCTCAAAGTTCTTATATGTGGCTGGGCTATCAGTACTCTTTGAAAATCAAGATAAGTAGACATGATGTCATGGTAGAATTGCAATAAGTATTAGGTTGAGGAATAATTCGTGAGCGTTTTTAAATAATTTCATTCAAGCATTACATGCAAGACTATACAATACTTCAATGCATGAACACATTACACCCAAAACATTTATTACGATACTTTATTTCATGTAATACCTAAACGAAATTGCAAGAAATTAAATGCGAAAAGCAGATGGTGTCGAAAATGCTCGATTTTGTCCACTTGACATTCCATTTAATGAGCTGAAAATGAAAGCAAAAATTAAAGGCATATAAAAATCAAACACACCACCTATTAGAGCAAAAAATTATCTACCAAATGACATGAAATATTTTGCGAAAGCGTTTTATTTATGAATATATTTTGTTAACTTGAAAAATGCTCACGAATTATTCCTCAACCCAATACACTGTGAACATCTGTTAAAATTGTTCCACGCTGGCATAAGCAGTGTTGCTAAATAAACCTATGAAAAGCAACCCTCAAAACTTCAAGCCCTGTTGAATAATTAATGGTACTTTGATTTTTTAAAAAAAGGTTTGGGAGACACGACTTGTACACTCCAGATATATATAATTTATTTCAATCAACGTTTCGTTTTTGAGGCTTTTTCAGGATTAACATATGCAAATATTTGATATTAGAATAGTCGTTATGTTATAAAGCTACTGATTCTATTCATTAAGTAGTTTATAGTTGCCACCCCCCGCGCTAGTACAGCGATATGTATCCGGAGTTACAACGCTAAAATCAGGGGTTTGAGTCCCCTCGGTGGGCTCAGCAGATAGCCCGATGTGGCCTTGCTATAAGAAAACACATACATATACGTTTATAGTTTTTATCTTATTTTGTTGTCTTAATGTTTTTCTTTATGAAGATGATATTAATTAACCCTAATTTATAAGCAACGAAATTGAAAAACCAACGAAAATGTCACCTTTTGCAAAATACCATACGGTGTTGCTAGCGAAAACTAAACCTAGAGAATCAATAGGACAATACAACACCAGAGAGGCAGTGGTTCCACGGCCCAGCATGGCCAGGTGGGTTAAGGTGTTCGACTCGTAATCTTAGAGTCGTGGGTTCGAATCCCCTACGCACCAAACATGCTTGCCCTTTCAGCCGTTGGGGCGTTATAATGTGACGTTCAATCCCACTATTCGTTGGTAAAAAAGTAGCGCAAGAGTTGGCGGTGGGTGGTGATGACTAGCTGCCTTCCCTCTAGTCTTACACTGCTAAATTAGGGACGGCTAGCACAGATAGCCCTCGAGTAGCTTTGTGCGAAATTCCCAAACAAACAAACAAAAATTAAAGTATGGGTTCAAAAGGATGTTAGTTATTGAAGTTAGCAGATGAAAGCATGGGTTCAAAAGAATGTTAGTTATTGAAGTTAACAAATAAAAGTAGAAGTACAATAAAATACAACTACTGAAGTTACAAGATATGTTTAAAGAGTTATTTATTTTGTCAATAGCCACTAATATTAAAATAATTTATTGGACTACTTTAAAGATAGTGACTGCTTACTGGTTATGCAAAAGAATTGGTTTATACTAAACTTAGCAGCATATTATAACAATGGTAAGCAATTCTCAAGGTACTATGTTTAATTTCACCATGATTTGGGCATGCTAAAAACAACTGATATTGTAGGTATTTCAGTTCTTACTCACACTGTATCAGTAAGTGATTTGTTGATCAGTTTTGTACCATAATATTAAATGCGACGGCGCTCGTAAAAGTTTTTATCAACTATCTACGTTAGAAGCCTTTCTCATCATGTAAGAATCTCTTTAAAAACACAGCATGTGATTCTGTTGTTAGAATAACTGGACGAGCTTCTGATAAATGAACTGTTTAACTTTAATAACAAAGTTAATGAAGAGCGCTTACCTTGGGTTTTGCAGGATTTGATCCAGTTTTAAGTGAGTATAAACCTTTAACGAGAATATAATCTTGTATTTGTCACCTTTCCTTGTTTCTCGACGCTGCAGATACCTCTCGATTTTTTTTTACTTACTGCGCATACTCCGTATCGATCACCTCATGGGTGAGTGTTACTACATCCATCGCTGTAATATCGGTCCATTGAGATGGTTTAGCAGGGATTCGAGACCAGAAAGAAATAAAATGTTTAGTGTAATGCACTACATTGATTTGTGAGAAGCTTCAGTTTAAATCAGATAACGAAAGAATGTATACCCTTTCGAGCAATCCATCATATTGGATTTTATAACCAGAAACGCTTACAGCAACATAATTAACGAACGTAAAGAAATCTTTATTTACCACCTGCTGACACAGTATTACTATTTATCTCTCTTTCAACTATAGTTCGTTAAAACCCGTTATTTGTTATCCAAGAAATTAAATTCGTGACAAGTTGACTCCATCTCGTTTTTAAGGTCTTACTGTTACAAAATAAATCATTAGATAAACAAATCGATTAAGATACTTTCGAATCTTAATGACGTTTTTTCTTTCATCTTTTTTTGGTTTTTGATTGATTAATTGTTTAGAAGTGAGCACAAATCTACACAATGGGCCATTTATGCTCTGCCCACTACGGATATCGAAAACTCAGTATCTAGCGGTGTATGTCCGGAGACGTACCATTGTGCCTCAGTGAGAAAGGGGGCACATTTCTCCCCCACACACACACTTCAAAGACTCTTGAAATGGAGATTAAATTAATAAAAACAGAACTCTAACAATATGAGATGATTTATTTAAAATGCCACTGAATCGTGGTAATGTTTTAATAGACTATTAACTCGTTTTAGCCAAGGAGTCTTAAGTTTTCAAAACTTGTACTATCTTGCATTAAAATGTGTGAAAGGAACATAGAGGTAAATAAGAAGTGTATTTTGGTTCTTGAAACGTCTAATTTTTTCGGAAATCAAATGGTTTCGCGCAAAGCTACACGAGGGCTATCTGCTCTAGCCGTCCCTAATTTTGCAGTGTAAGACTAGAAGGAAGACAGCTAGTCATCACCACCCACCGTCAACTCTTGAGCTACTCTTTTACCAACGAATAGTGGGATTGACCGTCACTTCAGAACACCCCCACAGCTGAAAGGACCAGAATGTTTGGTGTGACGGGAATTCGAACCCGCGACCCTCGGATTACGAGTCGAGTGCCTCAATCACCTGGCCATGCCAGGCCTTGTATATTATACTGATGTTGATTTACGGTTTGTTTAAAACTAAAGCAATAAATTGATAACTACAAATATGAAGTATGAAATTTTCGTTGTTGGTTCAAAACAAACGGATGAAAACCTTACTGGTTTCGATTGGCGTATACGAAAGCCCCAAGTCCGAGACGTGTAACTAACAAATTTAGGTTAATAATACGAGGATCGCAGGTTCGAGCCATGGGGATATGTAAGTGTATATTAGGGTGTCTGGTTCGGGAAGTGTAACTACTAAATTTAGTTTAGTGTATAAGTGGATCTTAGGTTCGAGACATGGAGCTACCAGCTTGCTTTATTTATATTTTTAATTTAGCTCTGGTTAGTCAATAGTGTTGTTCGGTTAAAAGTAACCGCTTCCGGTAGCGGAGAGTGCTAACTATGTACTTTCCTTACAGTTCTGAATAATATGCTATCCAGGTAAAGAATGAAACAATAATTTGTCATGTAAATACGAGGGCTGTTCAAAAAAAATACGCGGACTGACGTCATAAAACAAAATGTACTTCACTTAGAAGTTACAGGTCTGGGACCCCTTCAAATTACTCTCCTCCCCAACGCACACACTTATCCCAACGGTGTTTCCACTTGTTGAAACAGTCCTGGTACGCTTCTTTTGTAATGTCCTCCAGCTACTTCGTCGCATTTGCCTTAATCTCGGGAATCGTCTCAAATCTTCTTCCTTTCAAGGGTCTTTTGAGTCTGGGGAACAAGAACATATCTCAAGGAGCAAGGTCAGGTGAGTAGGGGGGGTGGGGGTGGGGAAGAACAGTGATCGAGTGTTTGGCCAAAAACTCACGAGTTCTGAGGCACAAATTTCGCAGCAACGCGGTGCATCTTCAATTTTTCGGTCAAAATCTCGTAACAAGATCCAACTGATATCTCACACTCTTCAGCAAGCTCCCCTGACAGTCAGACGTCGATTTGCCCGCACCAGGGTGTTGATTTTGTCGACGTGTGGGTCGTCAGTTGACGTGGAAGGACGTCCAGGACGCTCATCATCTTCAATGGACTGTCGACCATCCTTAAAACGTTCATGCCACTTGAAACATGCCGTACGATTCATAGCAACATCACCGTAAGCCGTGTTAAGCATAGCAAAAGTTTCAGTCGCAGATTTTCCAAGTTTAACACAAAATTTCACAGTGAGTCGTTGCTCCTTCAGGTCATTCATTCTGAAATCCGCCAAACGAAAAAATCGCACTTCACTTACAACCGCGTAGCTAATACACAAATGAAGATATCTGCAATCGGGAAATGGCGTCGTAATCAGCTGATCTGTGCAAACCTAGTGACACCAAGCGGATTTCCCTGGAACCAACTAGAGCCGCGCAATTCAAACAGTCCGCGTATTTTTTGAATAGCCCTTGTAGATAAACAGGACAAATATCCCACTTAGGCCAACTTACTAACCCTCAAAAAACTATTGCTAGATACTCAGACAAGAGAATAAACGTCAAATAAACCTCAGAGCGTAAAGATAGGCGTAATGAGGTTTATAATGACTTTTGAGTGACAGAAAAGTATAAGGAAATAACATGTCAACTACACGACGTCGGTTATATCCAATCCCGATGAGGCATTTCGTTAAATACCATGATTCATCAGGCTGGCTGGAATACATCAGATACAGTAGTTGTCGAGACACTACTTACGCTATCAGTTGTTTCAGAAATCATATTCATAATGAAATTGTTGTGTAACTTGTTTGTTGAAGTTATTCAAGGACTAAATATGCCTAATTTTGAAGTGACAAACTAGAATGAAAGCAACTAAACAATACCAGCCACTGTCAGACTGAATATAGAGATTTGACTGTCACTCTTGTTACGCAGCACCGGTCACAAAGTACGGCGAGCGTTTTTTGTTTTGTTTTTTTCGGTAAATGGACGAGAACCGAAAAAACATTGGGTCCGCACTTGGTTCCTGCAATATGAAAGCGAGTGTGGAAAAATAGACAGCAAGAAATATCCTTATTAATGAGGGCTAGGCGCGACCGAATTATTAGAGTGTCGGACTGTTAATATGAGGGTCCAGTTGTCATGGTTTGGGATCGTACGTACGTGAAAGAAGTAACTATGAACTCCCACTGTGTGTTTACAGCAGCCCAAAATTAAGAGCAGTTAGCACCAATAGCCCTTTAAATGTTCGAAATATAACAATCAAAACACAATGCTATGGTAATCGTCACTAGGTACTACTAAAATTTCAAGTGGTCGGCCCAAGAAAATTTCGCCGGCGTTGAGCAGGAGGATTCGACGAGTTGTCCGGCAAGACACCAGCCGATCGTCGAACCAGATTAAGGCCCTTACGGACACAGAATGCAGTCAAAAACAATAAGACGGCATCTACAAGAGAAAGGCTTTAAAAACCACAAATCTTTTCAAAGACCACGCCTCCTTCCACACCACGAAACAGCTCGGTTAAACTTTCCAGAGAAGCACCAAACATGGAACGTAGAAAAGTGGACGAAGGGTTTGTTGTCTGATGAGAAAAAATTTAACCTGGATGGTCCAGATGGCTTCCAACGTTACTGGCACGATAAGGATATCACACCGAACACATTTTCTACATGACACAGTGAAGGAGGTTCCTTCATGATCTGGGGTGCTTTCTCCTCCATGGAACAATGGAGCTTCAGGTTATATAGGGGCGTCAAACGGCAGCTGGCTACATTGGCATGTTGTAGAGAGCATTCTTATTGATTGAAGGCCTTCGGTTGTGTGGAAATGGCTGGATCTTCCGGCAGGACAACGCTGCAATCCACAATGCCCGCAGGACAAAGGACTGTTTCATGGCGAATAACGTGATTTTTTTGGACCATCTAGCGTGATCGCCCGAACTAAACCCCATTGAAAATGTTTGGGGTGGATGGCAAGGGAAGTCTACATAAATGGACGTCAATTACAAACAGTGCATGATTTTCGTGAAGCCATTTTCACCACTTGGAATAACATTCCAGCCAGCCTCCTGAAAATACTTATATCGACCGTACTAAAGCGAATGTTTGCAGTTATTCGCAATGATGGCCGTGCAACTCACTACTGAGACCTCTTATTGGGCATTTCCTACCCTGCTTAGGACTTCTTTTTGGTATGGTCTTAAACTTTTGACCAGCTAGAATATAGACTAATTTCATAGTGTTCACATTTTTCCTATTAAATGCTAAAGTAGTTTTTTACTTTTATTTTCCCTTTTCTTATTTTCATGCTTCGAAGCTCTATTCAAATAAGTGGTTAAGTCTAACAACGCGAAACGCGTATTTCTTCTTTATGTTCATTGGCCTTAAGATTTTGGCCAGCAGTGTACGTTTCATCAGAGAACATACTGTTTTTCCAGCAGTGTACGTTTCATTAGAGAACATACTGTTTTTCCATATTCTTTTTCCAAACACTTTTTCAGTCGACAGCTATTCCTTTCTTTCTGTCGCGGGTTCGAATCCCAGTCACACCAAATATGCTCGCCCTTTCAGCCGTGGGAGTGTTGCAATATCATGGTCAATCCCACTATTCGTTGACCAAAAGTAGCCCAAGAGTTGGCGGTGGGTGGTGATGACTATTTGGCTTTCCTCCAACCGCACACTACTAAATTAGAGACAGCTAGAGCAGACAGCGCTCGTGTAGCTTTGCGCGAAAATTCAAAACAAACCAAACCTTCCTGTCACCGCGGATTGACTTAAAAATTTTTTATGGTTATACTTTGGTCCAACATGCCGAAAATAACTTTTATTTTTAATTATTTATTTAGGCCTTTTCAATGATTTTATGAGGTCAAAATCAAACAACTCCAAAAATATATATTCTAGCTCCTGTGTAATCACATTTACAACAATCAAGAAACTGGTACAAAGGTAAATCTCCATGCCCACAACACAATGACGTACAAAATAATTCGGATTTGTCCATTTTTGAGTCCTGTTAGGACAGCCAGAGCTCATAACAAATAATGTTTGGGGTTTTTAGTCCATTACCTGGTCATATGTCAACTAATTTACCTGGGATTTGCTACACAGATACATTTCTACAGGTCCCACACACCGATAGACAAAAATGGCCGACTTTCCGTTTTGTAATATACGTGGTTTAGATGTCTTTGTGGCATAATCTTAAGGCTTTCTGACAGTTGCTCCGCCACATTTCGGCCAATTTACATTGTATTTAGTACAAATATATTCTTTTAGAGATCCTAAACGCACAAACTTAAATGTGGAATCAAAAGGTTAAATAAATCCATAATTTTAGGGGTTTTGGTCAATTACTTCGCTTTGTTTCAACCAACTTGTATTGGATTTGTTTCAAAAATACTTTTCTACATACAACATATTGACAAAACTATTGGATCTGTTCATTTTTAGTAATTGTTCGAAAATCAAGATACCACAACATACAGATTTTTTTTGTAGTATCAACCTTTCGTTTAGTCACTATCTATAAATCCCTTTCCTTATCTGCTTATCTGTGAGTAAACCTGTTCCACAAATAACCTTGAATAATGGCATGAATAATTGACGTCACTTCCGCCACTGGGTGGGTATTGCATGCTTGAGACTCCTGGTTGAACAGTTGTTTTTAGTCGAGGTACTCGCTTGTAACTTACTAAAATATAAATCTGTTTACCTAAGATATTCAAATATTTTTTTCCGCTTAGTTTTCAAAATGCTTGCTGAAGCTGTAATTTTTAAAACAAACCACCACAAGAAATAAGAAAAACATAAATAATTTGAGATTTGATATACTCATCAACATACAATCCAGGCTATTTTCGTCGTTAGGACTAGCTGTTGTAATGATAGTACATAACGTTTGTTTGTTTGGAACTTCGCACAAAGCTACTCGAGGGCTATCTGTGCTAGCCGCCCTAATTCAGCAGTGTAAGACTAGAGGGAAGGCAGCTAGTCATCACCACCCACCGCCAACTCTTGGGCTACTCTTTTACCAACGAATAGGGGGATTGACCGTCACATTATAACGTCCCCACGGCTGAAAGGGCGGGCATGTTTGGCGTGACAGGGATTCGAACCCGCGACCCTCGGATTTCGAGTCGCACACCTTAACACACTTGGCCATGCCGAGCCCAGTACAAAACGTTGAAGAACTATCACCTCTACTGACTGAGATCGTGGAAAAGAGAAGCTTTTATAGAGTTATTACCATATTTGTGAAATACAATTCTTTCTTCATGATTGCATATACAGTAACAAATTGTAGATCAGGGTAAAAAAATTGATATTTTGTGAGTATGCCAGCACAGTGATACCAAGAATCAACTTCGAAGTGCTCTTACGATATATCAGGAGAATACAGTTTATAATATTAACGTTTGAAACATTTATTAGGACTAGAAACAATACATCTCAACGACATAAACATATATATAACCATCTATACATAAAAACAGAATATCCAAATCTCTAGGCAACTAGTGCATATATTCCAAGTTCCTTACTTTCAAATTAAAATGTATTTATGTGGCAACATTAAATTAGGTACACTTGTGTTTAAACCTCAAGTGTACACATACACTGTTAAAGATACAATATAAACAGAACATAAAAAACAGGTACAACGTTCATATAATATATAAATTTAAATTAAAATTAATTTTAAAATCTTTTACAGTCAATCATTATTGAAAACAAAATACCATCCTCTTCTCTTGCAATTAAAAAAATTTAATGAAAATTATTACTTGTTGCTGTTAATTGTCTTTTCCTCAGCACAGTGAACCTATGTTTATACAGTATTTAGACGTGTAGCATTTACCTTACTGACTTATTCTGAAGACAAGCTATTTAACTCCTTACACCGAAGCGAAAGCTACCAACATCTGACCAAGAATCCCAATCTATCCATAAGACCATGACAGCATCGAATAATAGTTATGTCTCTTTGGCTTAAAAGGAATCCAAACTATGTTGTTCCCTAACCTTTTATTAATAAACCAGAAATCTTATAAGTTATGGTAGACATTCATATTATTATTTTATGGGATTAAATATTTAAGATACAAAACATAAATACAAAACTCATCAAATACTACTGTTTTCAGGGAATTCTATCTCTTACCCTTTACCCTGGAGCAAAGTGAGCCAAAGACAAAAACTGATTTTTGTAGTTTTCGACAATATTTTGTATATGAAGTCACTTTATAAAGTTGTGCCATTGGCTTTCATGTACACACTATCCATTACAGGGTTGGGGTCCCACAGTGTTAAAATCCTCCATTGAGATAATAGACTGAAATGTTTAACTCCTTCACAATGGCCATGCTTTTCTATACTCAATGTACAAAATAACACATGAATATGTATTGTGCAAACTTGCAAAGATTTAGACTAATATAACAAACAAGTAGTCACTACAAGCTAACAGACTGTGAAACTTGTGTTATGAAGACATATCACAATACCTAGCTTTTTATATTACATACTGGAACATGTACTTTTCTACACACTTTTGGACAGGAACAAACCAGAATTCATTCTCTGTGTATAATAAAACATTAACTTTTGTGTAGTACTTAAAATAAATATTCTTACTTATTGGTTATTTAAAAACAATTATCAGTTGATTAATCCATCTAAACACTTTCACATTTTCAACTTTGTCTCTCTTGTGATTAAGTCCCAAAAAGTTAATTTGGGTTTTCCTTGTGTCCATTATCAAAAGTTAAGTCATACAGTCTCACAAGAACTTGTTCTATTAACAATATTTGTGTCAGAATAAAAGATTTAATAGGAAATTTCATAGTATTTATACATGTGTGTATTACACTTAACATCTAACTTTTAATTTGATATTTAAGCCTTAGATAGCTAATCAAATTACAAATACAGCATTCTACATGTCTTGTTTCATACATATATCAGACACTTTTGTGAACTGTACCACTGCAGATTAAAATATGAATCCTACATTTTTTCTGACGAGTCTCCAGCACACTAAAGTGTGCAATGGATAAAATCTGACATTAATAACAATGAAAACAGTTACAACAGTTACTGATAATAAGGACTTAATGATCAAAACATTGGAATACACGGCACATCCTTGTATTTTGTCTTTATACATAAATCATTGAAAGATGGCATCCGTATTACACTCTTTCCAGACATAAACAACTTTAATACACTCCTACAAGAAGTAAAAGACGAATTTCATAATTTCTCTGAAATAAAACAAAATGGACTGTCTTTAAATATAGAACTGTTTGTTTTAGAGTAAATCTACCATGAATTATCTGCTATGTCCACTACAGAGAATAGAACCTTGATTTTAGTGTTGCAAGTCATAAAACTTTCTGTCGACCAATGAGGAGACAGCACTGTTAAACTTACAGTTATAAAGAACTGCTACAAAATACAACATAATACAGGTATTTATTATTCCTTATATTGTAGTGAGTAAGCTTACAGTTATTGTTAGAATATTATATGCTCTCATTTCTGGAATGTGTAACAACTTAGTGGTAACAATGGTGATTAAGGTAAAGGTGCAGTAGCTTTAGGAAGTTTGTGTGAATAAGATAGATTCTTGTTAAATATACAGATGTACTTCCTGTAGTTAAGTAATTACATCACTTTAAACAAATTAGCTATAAGGCCTTCCAGACTTCACTCTAATAAATAACAATCTTTAACTGTTAATTTGTCTTCAACTAATTAACACATTGTAGTGTCTGCTGAAAGACAGTTTGTGCTGCCTGACACATTGTAGTGTCTGCTGAAAGACAGTTTGTGCTAATTAACACACCAGTGTGCTGAAAGACAGTTTGTGCTGACTGACACATTGTTGTGTCTGCTGAAAGGAAGTTTGTGCTATGTATCTCAGAATGGCTGGCATGGATATTAATACTTTTATCGATAAGGAGATAACATTTTGACCTTATGTCATCTTCAGGTGACCTAGGATGGTCAAAATGTTGTTCCCTCCTTATCAATAAAAGTGTTGATACCAGCCGTTCTGAGATACATTTTTATTTCAAGTGGGTTCCTCGTCATCAAGGACAGTTTGTGCTAATTAACACTGGAATGTCTGTTGGAACAAAGTTTGTGTTAATTAACACTGAAATGTCTGTTGAAACAAAGTTTGTGTAACTAACACACTTTACTGTCTGCTGAAAGACAAAATAGTTTAGATACTTGCATGAAAGTAAATAAGAGTTGTCTGTAATAAGATGTCTATAATTTTGAACTGAAAGAAAGAAGAGAAGGACGATAGTCAACAGCTCCCTCTGTCAGTCCTTGGACTAATCACTTAGTAGGATATGACCATCACTCTTATCACACAGCCATGAATCAAGAGTCACAATTTTGCGACAATGGATCCTAGAATACTAGATCACAACAAATTATTTAACATTAACTGAAAGATACACTACAAGCTTCTTTGTATTACTTCACCAATTTCCACATGTAAACCTAACATTAAAAATAAACCAAAAAACAATTTCAGTGCATGTATGGTATCTACATAAAACTTATTGTTGTGTTCACCATTTTTTGGAAGTATAATAAAGTGTACAAAACAGAGATTAAACAGTTCTAACTTGACACACATCCTGCATCAAGATGAAATAATAAATGACAAACTTTCTCTTAAACGTACATCTTGTAGGTATTAGGTCAATACAGCTTGTGTTCACACATAGAACTAAGTTCAAAATGTGACGTCTTTCTAATACCAAACAGCATCATATTCATCTTCTAATTATATAAAACAGAACTCAGAAGTAATAAAAATCCTGACAAGTGGAACAAGACAGTATCTTATTATACACATGAGAAAGAAAACTAAAAAAAAATAAATCAGATTGAACTAAATCATCAATTGAGCACTGTAGTTGTCAAAGGTTAAGTATGGTCAAGACCAAAAGACTATCTTGAAGATTCAAGCCATTAGAATTCCTGGAATGTCAAACATGGGTCACTAAAAGGAGTTCCACCATTTTCACAAACTTAACTGTTACCCTAATATTATAGTTACATCTGTAATCCCAGTCTGAGTGGTATCTCATAAAGCTTGCTAGATATCTTAGATTCAGGTTACCAGTGAATCCATGAAATCATTTTATATTTGAAATATTTAATTTTTTAAAGTAAAATTCCATCAACGCTCACTGGTAATGAATACCAGAACTTACTTTAAGACAGTACTAAGTACCTGGACTTATTTGAGCTGCATTATTTTTGTATGTTCATGCAATCTTTTTCAAAAACAAGTCCGCTTTACCCAGTTGAGTAATTAGATTTTTCGAGAATTTCACTCGTGGTTATACTTATTTTATAATCTACCACAACACTGATTCGTAATGACGAGAAACCCACTTGAAGTGTTAACATCCATACCAATTGTTCTGAGATACAATAACAATGATTATGCTTCAACAGAAAAACAATGGAGAGAATATTTCTCAATACCTCATCGTCATTTCACATCTAAATGTGGGATTTTGTAAGCAGGTTTGATAAGGCAGGGGTGACATAGCTAAAACTTGCTTAATTAATAAGTATGTAACCAGTCTTAATTATTTGTAGCTTTTCTAACTTAATGATTTCAAAAAACTTGAAAAAAGCAACAGTTTAAGAGAAGAATGTGTTGAAATAAATGACTAACACTGGTGTTATGTTACTAACACTGGTGTTACGTCACTGTTATTTGGAAATTTTATGTCAGTCTACTGATAGTTATAATGAATGTCTACTCCTTCTCACTGATCCTTGTATCGATTGTTCTACTTTTGAAACTTTTTTTTGGCTTATGTACCTGGTACTGGATTTTAGAACAATCACTTGACCAGGATGTCAGGTTAGATCCTAATTAAAATACACTTGTTTGTCAGGAGTATATATTCTACTCTTGCCCAACTTTGTACACAAGTCTATAACCATGATAAATATTTTAAAAGTAAGCTCAAAGTGTTGCTAATTGTTCATATAACAAAATGAAAAACTTAGAAAATAATCTAATCCAAACAGATATGATAAACAACATGCTAAACGTTTTAAACCATGAAAAGGAACTATGAACCCATCACTGCTTTAAAAACTTATCTATAGTTCATTAGAATTATGGATTTATCAGTGCATAAACATTCCTTTAGTTCTAATGAAATGAGTTTTTCTGAACTAAAACCATTTTCTACATGTAGGAGATGGACATAAAAGCTAGTGTACTATTAAGATTAAAACAGTTTTGCTTAACCTAAAGTTTCAGTTATGAACTTGGTTGACTTAGTCAGAATATCAACAGTGTATGAGCTATGATACCATGACAATAACAAATCTAGAAATAAAGATATTTCTATTGTATTAAATAATATCAGTAAGTCCAAATAATGAGAACATCTCTTCCAGAATGGAATGTTTTATTTCACAAACATTCAGGCCATTTGGGTTTTGATATTACCTGTAATTCTGAGCTGGTTTTAATAAATGGTTTCTGCTGAAACGACTACAAGTTCTGAATCTTGTATATATTACGTACACAAGTAATCTATAACTGAAAACTTTGATTTTATAAAGAACTAATTATAATTTGTTTTACATACTGTTTAAAATAATATATTAAAATAGTAAATTAAAGAGAACTACATTACACACATTTCATCTTATAATATTATTCAAATAAATTTGAGGTTTGCAAAAATTACAAACCTCTTGCATAAACACTGTCCATTTCATTGTTTGTTTTATTAAAATGGTGTTTGAACAATACATCAGAACACAAAGAAAATTAAGTTTTGTTTCTAAGTATGCACAAGCTAGTAAGTATATTAAAAATGTAAAAATTTTGATTAAAAACAACAGGAAAACCAATTTACATGAAGTTTACATGTAGATATGTTTAATTCAACAAGTATAAACTCACAAAAGTATCTGATTAGTTACAACACCTTAGGTTACATTTATATATCTAACAGTGCATGCAATGTGAAAGTTAGGCTTATGATTTATAGGAGTTATATCCTAGTAACCATACATGATGCAATTTTCAAATGTGCTTATAAATACAACCTAGAATTTATCAGAAGCTTATGTATATAAAATGCTTAGCCCTCACATTTTGCAACATTTCATATCTTTGACCTTTCAACATTACAAGGATGTGAATTATGCTTGAAACATATGTAACCACAAATATTTAGTTTCATCACACCCATAGTGTGCAGATATGAACAAAACAAGTTGTTTGGTACAATCCACAAACCTGTTACATTTACCAGATCATTAACCTAAATAAATGATTAGCAATTAGTACCCTACATGTATAGAATACTTCATTTCACATGCACATACAGTGTGAGGAAGTTAAACTTGTGAACGTAGTTAATACGTAACACTGATAACTAAACACACTTTACAAGTGCTAAAATAACTGTCAGGTGGTATTATTCAAATCCTTTTCTAAACTAGAAATTCACTTTTTTTTCTTTTGTATGAAAACAAAAAAATACATCTAAATCCCTTACTGCTTCACTACACACAGTCTTTCACACCTCTAATCTTCTACCTACCGAGAAGAGAGAAGTTGATTGTGAAACATATGTAGATTTGTGTCTGGTTTTATCAGTGATTCTGGATAGAAAAGTATGTTTCTCAACAGTTAAATATATTCAATATTGCTTACACATTTCAATCCTGGAATAAGTGATAACACACATAAAATCAATCTGGAATACATCTACCATACAACTATGTCTACACATTTGATCAATTAAACAGTTTACTAACAGTCTACCTTCTCACTTTGAAGTGACAAGTATGGGGTCCAAGTTAAATGAACCGTTTAAAACTAAACTTACAACATAACATTATAACAGAATCAACAAAAGCTGTTTGCACCAATCTATAGATTATTTAGAAAAATAAGTTAGATTTAATGGGTTTTTTTCCAATAAACATATCTTCTGTAACATGTACATATTTGGATATAGGTAAACAACAGAGGCAGAATTAGCATGAAGTAGATGAGGCAATGCCCCAGGACCCATGACACCTAGGAGCCTGGTCTGTTATCATCTTCTAAGAGAAGGACACTCAAACCGGGTTATTCCACCAGTGGTGAACAGATTGTAACAAATCTTTTTTTTTTAACACCGTATAAAATTAGTGTTGTGTACATGACATTTAACATTTACTGATGTGAACATGGTTACTTGCAAACACTCGTAAACAAAGAACATTCTCACCACCACATTTTACAACAAAATACAAAGTTGAAATCTCAGCTCATTTGTTCTGAGCAGCCTGAGATAACAAAATGCTCCATTTTCTCAGTAAGATGAAACTGGAAAATTAGGAACTCCTTCACCTGTTGTTCCTTGCTTGGAACCAACTGGGAAAGGTGGATCTTGGTATGCCTCATTCATATCTGGACCCCTAGGATAACTGCTATATGGGCCATCTTCTGGTCCTGCGTCATAGCCAGTGCCAAATGAAGTGTCTAAACCCAAACGATAACGCTTAAAAGCTAGGTATGCACAACCAGCCTGAAATGAAAAATAAAACTGAAAAAACAACACCTGAATCTTAGATGTCCAAAGAAAAACAGTTAATTATAAACGTAATAATCAGTATTTACGTTAAGACTACAAATTTAGTTCAGATGTGCAATTCCTAGAAAAATCAGAAGTTTTGAGAATTAGTATTCCAAAAATACTTATTGAATCAACACGAAGAATTTGTTCATTAATACACACTTTTTGTACGTCCCACACACTGTGTTTGTTACATTAATACATACTTTTTGTAAGTCCCACATACGGTAATTGTTACATTAATACATACTTTTTGTACGTCCCACACACTGTGTTTGTTACATCAATACACACTTTTTGTACGTCCCACACACGGTGTTTGTTACATTAATACATACTTTTTGTACGTCCCACATACGGTAATTGTTACATCAATACATACTTTTTGTACGTCCAACATACGTTAATTGTTACATTTATACATACTTTTTGTACATCCCACACATTTATTTTTTTACTTGTTACATTGATACATACTTTTTGTACGTCCCACACACTGTGTTTGTTACATTAATACATACTTTTTGTACGTCCCACACACGGTGTTTGTTACATTGATACATACTTTTTGTACGTCCCACACACGGTGTTTGTTACATTGATACATACTTTTGTAACACACTGTGTTTGTTACCCACACACGGTGTTTGTTACATTGATACATACTTTTTGTACGTCCCACACACGGTACTTGTTACATTAATACATACTTTTTGTACATCCCACACACGGTGTTTGTTACATTAATACACACACTAAGTTCTAGCCCCCCGATATTCTTTGTTTTTACCAAGCAGTATCCCCTATAAACAATATTTCATTCAAAAATTAATCAAAATGCCCCCAAAAAAGTATAAATATGTTTGTTTTTATAGATAATAAAAACCAATAGGGAAAAAAAAAAGACATTTTAACATATTACATATCTGAAACTAGTTAGCATTAGAAAACTTCAAGGGTATACTATTTGTTTATGGTGGTACAGAATTCTAAACTTGTACGGAAAGCTTTTAACTAAACTGAATACTAACATTCTCTGTGATAACACAAAACAGTTTTGTATCCAGCAGTTATCAAAGTCATTTATACAGTTTCTACACATTTAGAGATTACATTTATTACACTGAAGTTAGTGTTTTACATTATTCTTGGAATGTTGTAAGAGTTTTCGAACTGCTTATAATTTATATTGAATTATCCGCAAGTTTTTAATATTCTAATTATAATTTTTTTAATCCATGGATAAAAAGTTCATTACTTTTATAATTTTTTTATTTTACTATGAAACTTTAACTAAAAACAATTATTCACTTTTCCTGAAAAATTGTAAAATAAACTAAACTGGCTTTTCCTGATAACCAAATAAATAGATTAAATAACTAGTTTGCAGCACCTATTAATCGTAAAAGAAAAGGAGCACATACAGGCACACGTAATAATTTTGGTTGTTTTACTCTGAAATCTTTGAAATATAAGCTTACAATCAGTCTTCTCAGTACAGCATATAACTGAACAGCTCTCTCTATTCACATCAAAATCACTATCTACCACAATGTTTTAATAAACAGTGGCTAACCCTAACCTTTTGTCTGAACCTTTTCTACTACCTAACAAAACTGAACCACCAAGGAATCACATTATAAACAAACACCTATTAAAACTAGACTCTCTCTCTCTCTTTTGTTTTCAGATAAGGAGGGTTTCATATTAAAGTAACAAAGTGTGATAATAATTACAACTTTTTAACCACAGATTAAATTTCAAATGGTGTAATTTCAGACTTACCCAGAGAAAGATAGAAAAAAAACTGAAAGCAATGGCTGCCCTAGCATTACCAACACCGAAACCTTTCATGGGGTACTCTGCACGACGCCATGCATCACATAAATAGCAGAAGCCCACAAAAAACATGAAGGACCAGAAACCTGCAACAGAAACAGTGATCAGTTGGTAATTCTGTTTAATAATAGTTATTTTAATTATAATAAAACAGTTAAAGAACTTATGGTAAATATAAATCATACTGATAAAATTAACTTAATATCATGACAACGTATTTAACTCGACAATGTCTAGGTTTGTCGATTCAGCACTAACATTGTTTGGTATATTTTACTGTACTACAAAATAGTTCAGCAACTTCAGAACTGCCCTCTACAGGTTATGTAACTTCTGCATATAAAACATGTCACATGTGTGTAAGAATAGACGGCTGTAAAGCTTTAAAAAGATTTAATTGTGGTACAGAGAAACAAATTTATAAGGAGCTAATCATTTTTAACTTTAATTACAATTTTTTTGTTTCTTGATATTATTTTAAAACTTGCTAATATGAAACGATAATGCAAGCTTCTAAACAACTACTTAAGTTATTGTACACATTGTTCTGAAACATAAATTCATCTCACAAACTAAGCCTGTATGACTTAAGCCTGATTGCTACTTGAATCCATGTTGAATTGAAAGCCTTTTGGATCTTAATTGAAAGGAATGGATAAAATTTTATTACAAATTTTTAAAACTGATATATTGGTTTGTTTTGAAATTCACACAAAGCTACTCGAGGGCTATCTTCACTAGCTGTCCCTAATTTAGCAGTGTAAGACCAGAGGGAAAGCAGCTAGTCACAACCACCCACCACCAACTCTTGGACTACTCTTTTATCAACAAATAGTGGGATTGACCGTCACATTATAACACCTACCCATGAATGAGAGGGCAAGCATGTTTGGTGTGACGAAGAGTTGAACCCGCAACCCTCAGATTACAAGTCGAGTGCCTTAACCACCTGGTCATGCCAAACCAAAACTGATAAATAGGCAAGTTAAAAGTACAAATCTGTTATTTTATTAAAAACTACTTTAATTTGTTTCCAGTGAACTACAAGTTTAATATAATATTCTGAAAAAATTCAGTAAATTCACAAACATTAAGGGTTTTATTGAGAGCATGCTAAAATCAACCGAAAATCAAAACTTACAATTTTTATTCATTCTTAAGAGTTACCTAAAAACTATACGACAATTTAAATTTCAACTCTGAAATTTTTGTGTCACTCATTAATTTGTTGCATTCAAGTAACACATTATTCAAGTAACACATTATTTTCACAAGAAACTTGAACTGAAATAATCAAAAACAGTAATTTGATCAGTCACGTGACTTTAATAAAATTAACTGTCCAGTTCTAAAACATATTTCGTTGGGTAAAAAAATGTTAAAATACAACTTGTGTGAAATGATACAGAGTTTAAAGTTACAGAAGTCCTTCAGGTGTTAATAATTATTAGATTGGTTGTTTTGACTTGTGTGTAATACAAAAATATTAAATTTTACAAATAAAGTAAAAAAATCTATTCAGTTACATACCACAAAACTAATTAACCAATAAAAAATATTTAATTATTAATTGATTGTATCTTAAAATGTTATAACATTCACATATCTTAATTATCAATAGAATAATAAACCAAACATGCAAATATTTTTGGTATCAGAATGAAGAGTACAAAAGATTGTATTTTGTATTTATTTTGATTTTTTTTTTTTTCATTTTCATCAGTAAAACAAAATTGACATTTTCCTGATCTGAAAACATATTTTCAGTAGTTACTCATCTAAGAATACCGACAGATGTTACCTAACACCAACGACAGGGAAGTTTATAAATGCATCAGACGAAACTCCCACCCATACACTTACTACTGTGTACTGTGATAACCTGTGATCAAAAGAAAGGTGACATCTATCTCCAAGACCAGTAAAACCTGAGACCCATTCACAAGATAAAAGGAAACACACAGGAAGTGGGGAGGATGGGTGAGAGGTTTAGTGGGAAGGTATTTATCTGAAATAGATCTTTCAGGTAAAGAAAATGTAAATATCACTAAAGTCTCCATAGGACTAACAGCTAAAATGAATTTCCAGGATTCCAAAGGTCAAGGATTGAATAAGTGAGCCACTTTTTACAATACACTGTTGGTCCTTAAACAATGGACAGATGTCAGAACATTGGAAGTTGGATAATGTTACCTCTCTTTTCAGAAGTGAAAATAATCTGTGTCTGTAATTATAGACCTATTAATCTTACATCAGTAGTGAGGAAAGTGTGTTAAATTCTGATAAGAGATGTTTCACAAAGGTTAAAATACGACTGAATACTCACTATGTTTCACTTGTGTAGATGAAGTTAAAGGTAATTGAAGTATCTGGATTTTCAAACAGTATCTGATAAGGCATCACAAAAAAAAATACTTCTTAAGAAAAGGTTTATAGAAATGTGGCTGGATGGGAAAAAACAGAGAGTTGTTATTGATAGAGTTCAACCCATCTGGATTAATGCCAAGAATGGTGTACCTCATGACTGAGTCTTGATTTTTGTCAATAACACAGATAAAAGAATGGTTATTAAATTACCTAAGTTTACTGATGATATTGAGACCTTTGACCTTGATGGTTGTGAGGAGGAAAATGTTTAACAAAAAGATTATTTTTTGTTTTGGATAGTTGAGTGAATAAATGGCAGATCAGTTTTTAATTATAATAAATCTAAGATAATGCATGTAGGTTATCATAATTCAGATTATAAATATAATTTTAACAGGAATAACTTATGCAGTGTTATGGAAGCAAAACATCTTGGTATTCTGATCGAGGAGTGTGTTGTTGCTGGTGGTATGGAAACTGGATTTTAGGTTTTATCTACAGTAATACTGAATAAAAGTTTAAAGAGGCTATATTTATATCACAAGTGTTACTGGTTTGGCCATACTTGGAATATTGTGTTCAGACTTCCAGAGAAAGAATTTCCATTCATCTGCATACAGTCTGTGTGAAAATTACAGAATGGCCACTAGAGGAAGACAAAAATATAATGTGGCATAAGGAATGCAACACAAAGATCATCTAACTCCCTGCCTAAAAAGTCATGTTCAACAGCATTTATAGTTAGAAGCAAAACAAATGTTATCACCCATAGAAATCAAAAACTGGAAGGATATATCGAAAGGCCAAGCAGTCAAAAAAAAAGGAAATGATTCACAAAAGGAAGAGGAATTTGACAAAAAAAAATGTTAAATGCCCTGAATAGTTGCAGTACAAGTGAAATGAAAATGAACTGCCCCAGCATGACAAATGAGACAATTAAGTTAGAATGATCATATTGTGAAGAAAGGAAACAAAGGGTGATTGTGGAAAATATCCGATCATCCTCTCATACAACTAAATTTTTAAGGAAGATGAAGCACTCTGGGTTTTGGTTTGGTTTGTTTAGAATTAAGCACAAAGTTACACCATGACCTCTCTGTGCTCTGCCCACCATGGGTATCAAAGCCTGATATTTAGTGATGTGAATCTGCACACATGTTGCTGTGCCATTGGGGAGCAAAGCAGTCTAGGAATAAATCAACTTTTTGCTGGGGTAAAGAGTTTGGGAAGGACACGTGAAAGATATGAGAACTGAGGTTTTAATCTGTAAGAAAAACCTGGCAAGAAGGACAACTGATAAGAAAAGCTTGGAAAAGATCCATGAAAACTGAAAAAAAGAAAAGAAAAATGCCTGACAAAGAGATTGAAGTTTATTGACAAGTACATAGACCAGAATAAATGCAACAAGTGTGGCAGTATCTTGGACTGGTGACCAGGAAAGTAGAAATGTTGATGTGAGAAAAAGTTACAGAAGTCTTAATGAGTGTACTTTCAATGTGGGAACAAATTCATTAAAACACCAGTGGATACAGAAAGCATCTCGTGGGAAGGATATGGGTTAGGCAAGATGGCTCATCTTTGGTCAAGTTCAGAGCTATCAGGACAAAAACAGACCGACAACCAAACAGGGATTTCATGGGCCACTTTCTTCCATCAATTTGCACAGGACTGTCAGAATATGTCATGACAAAATAATGAGATATATAATAGCAAAAAGTTTGTACAGCAGCCAAAATCATAAGGACAGTGATACAACAAGACTGCTCTTCTAGAGACCAAATTTTAAAAGGGTGCAGGTGTCCAAAAGTTCAGTCTAGTTTTACAGAGGAGCATTTGTATTAGAACAAGATGAGATATGTGATGTGGATTAAACATCTACAACTACATGTGATCTGGATTAAACATCTACAACAAGATGGACAAAACTGTACAAGATTGGTCAACTGATTTTCAAGACTGTATTTGATTATGACAAAAAATAAATTATGATACTAATATGGCAATATACAAGTAAAGAAGACATTATTCTAGTCAATCAGAAGTAACTAAGCAGAAAAATTAGCTTGATCTTTGTGTGACCATAGTCACTATCCACAAATACTATTCAAGACATTCTGGAAGACAAAATTAAAATAATACACTTTGGACTTAAAATGACTGAGTGACCTCAACTACTGTTCTTTCAGATTAACTTAACTTTTTATATACAACTTATATTCAAAGCTAAAGCTCAAGAAATTTGATTGATATAGTTAACCTTTGAAAGACCTTGCTCAGTAGCCTTAGAATTACCTTTACTTTCAGCAAACCTACAACAGAGAATAAAACTTTGTTTACATTCATGTTGACCATTTACAGCAAGAAACTTCAGCCACTTAAACCTAAGACTTAACCTTTCACCAAATACTGTGATATGAACATTTAAAGACATCAGCTTAATCTCCAGCAAGAATTACTAATCATTTGGTCACCTACACAGTAAAATACAGTCAAATATTAAAATAATTTGAAACTTCATTTCAAAAAAATAATATATCTTTTTGGTTATATGAAACTGACACTCGCCTGAAAATCCCAAGTCACAAAGAACAAGTCGCCTGCGAATTTTGACGCTCGAGATACTCTCAAACAATGCTTCACCCACCAAGAGACCCATACTTGCTAAAAATGCAATAACTCCTACACCAACTCCGTAGTTACAAGCATTGTTGTCCTTGTTAAAAATGCAGTCTTTGTTCAGCCAACCTTCATCCACAATGCATCCAAAAACCACAATGGCAAAAATCTGTGTAGCAAAAAAAAGAAATAATACATTTATAGAATAAATTACTTCACTTCAGGAGAACTCGCACAAAATAATTCATTACAAGGTCAAAAATTTAGAATTTAAAAAATATAAACAAATATAATTCAAGTATGAACAAACTGTGGCTATCTATTTGTCAACAAAAAACAAATGGCATATTTTGAAAGCATATAAATAGTATAGAACTAAAAACTGAGATCCATGAAACATCAGAAAGCTATTCCTTGTTCTGTTTGCTGGGCTTAGTAAAAACACCATGTATATATAATGTACTTGATGTTTCAATTTATGCTTAAAAATATTAGATCTTTCCAACAGTGACTACTAATCCATCACACTAAGTTTCTGTATAAGCAAGTATGCATTTCACAAGTTTAGTTCATGAAAAATCTTTAAATTCTAGTTCTCAGATTTTAGAAGATCAATATGTTACAGTCTACGAGTACCATATTTGTACTAAACCTTAAGTATACTTACCACTTTCCCTTCCTGTCTTAGTTACTAATCGTCCGATAACGTGCCTTACAAATTAACATTTGAATCAGTTGTCATTACAAACTAATTTGTTTGCTACCACCAGTAAAACTAAAAGTGAGAAGTGAAAAAACTACTTTAAAAATTTCAAATCTTACAAAAAACACTGGCGAACCTTACTTTACACTACAGAAAGTTAAATTCTTCTTTAAATTATTATTAATTCATTATTTTGAAATTTCTTAAAAATGAGCTAAGTTATACATTGTTCTTCACTCACACCTACTCTTAAAATTTACAAAATCGAACTTTCATCTATCAATTAAGTATTAATATCGAATATTTTTACCCAGCAAAAAGATCTTAATATAACTTGTGGTCTTTGAATGAAAGATAACGGATCAAAAGATCCTCCAGCCTTTCCAGCTCCGTAGAACCTTCCTTCCATTTTAAAATACAAGAAATTTTCAGTACGAAAATACCCGTACAATTGACAGATGCATCTGAAGACAACCCATCATTCTCGTTTAAGTGCAAAATAGTTATTTCAGATTTAACTATAGGTGACTCGAGATATTGTAAGAAATTAATCGAAAACTCTAGACATAATAATAATACCAAATATTATTTCCTAAACTGTAAATGAGCAAGTTTACAGATAAAAAAGTTTTAGCTTTTGAAAATTTGTGGTTCATTTTAAGTGTTGGCAGACATTTAATGATAATAATGTTTATTTAGTTATTTATTCATCAATCTTAAAACAGTATAAACATTATGATATTTTGTGTAACTAAAACTATAATATTGTTTGTTTGTTTGGAAATTTCGCACAAAGCTACTCGAGGGCTATCTGTGCTAGCCGTCTCTAATTTAGCAGTGTAAGACTAGAGGGAAGGCAGCTAGTCATCACCACCCACCGCCAACTCTTGGGCTACTCTTTACCAACGAATAGTGGGATTGACCGTCACATTATACACCCCCACGGCTGGGAGGGCGAGCATGTTTAGTGCGACGCGGGCGCGAACCCGCGACCCTCGGAATACGAGTCGCACGCCTTACGCGCTAGGCCATGCCGGGCCAAAACTATAATATGTATATATATTTGTGAGTATATGAAAGTCGTTCTGTCGCATTTAAGTCGAAGCAGGAATTTGATCCACGGATCTATACTATGTTCTCTACATTTAGAGGGCCCGGCATGGTCAGGTGGTTAAAGCACTCGACTCGTAATCCGAGGGTCACGGATATGAATCCACGTCACATCAAACATGCTCGCCTTCTTAACCGTGAGGGCGTTAAAAGTTGACGGTCAATCCCACTATTCGTTGATAAAAGAGTAGTTCAAGAGTTGGCAGTGGACGGTGATGACTAGCTGCCTTCCCTCTAGTCTTACACTGATAAATTAGGGACGGCTAGCTCAGATAGCCTTGGTGTAGCTTTGTGCGAAATTCAAAACAAACCAAATCAAACTAGATGTAGACGATACATCTTTCATCCGTGACAATAACACATAGGCTACCGTGTTTGTGTATATGTGTGTGTTTGTTGTTTTTCAGTAAATCGCTATTACATCTGATAGATAATTAATGCCATAAAATATAGCTATCTATAGATATCAAGTACTATTTACTTGACCCTTATAAAATGAACTCCATGATCCGTTACTGCAGCAAGCCCCCAATGGCACAGCAACATGTCTGCGGACTTACAGCGCTTGATACTCGTTTTGGGCAGAGTACAGATAGCCCATTGTATAGCTTTGTGCTTAATGTAAAAGAACAACACTGCAGCAAATTAAGCATATTCACATTAAATATTACCAACTGTCTTGAAACGAGCTGCCCAAAAGTAACTTCTTTACCCAAAGTTCTAGTGACTATTTTACACCCAAAGAACACGGCATTATACATTTTCTATAACAACTAAATCTAAATTTAAATCATTTTTATCCATAGAAAATGAGAGCATTTCATTGCAAAATATTGGACAAGGCTTAAGGAACTTTTGGGAAAATATTACTTTGAAATATATTTAAATATAGTAGTCGTATTATCTATGCATAATAGATGATTATTATATCACGTGTTCACTATCATCAAGAAATTAGAATGTTGGAAATATATTTTTGACACACTGGTCTGAGATCTCATACGTAAGTATGAACGGTTCTCTTTCTTTTACTCCAGTTTACAGCGAAATCTCTTGACAGTGCAAGGTGCACAAATGACAAATTTACACCAGAATGAATTAAGCAATCTGACAACTAGCCTTTTACATATGTATATACAGCATCCAGAAACAAACAAGTATCAGCTACTTCGTACTTGATAAACAGCTGAGATACTTCTTTGACACTTTCAATTTGCAACGATATCGCATTTGAAGCCTCTTCTAATAAAGAGTTTGTTTTTTAGTGTTGTTAATAGCAATGCATACAATAGACTGCAGTACATGTTTACTAAATTGATCTTTGGCAGAAATATATAACTTACAATTTTTCAGTTTGGTGGCTTTTCCAACACACTCTCCCTCCTTTATTATGGTGTTCAGAGTTGGGACAGATTATTTCGCATAACGGTAAATTTCGTCAAGGAAATTTACGGGGTTCTGTGATAGAAACAGTTAGACCGAAATTCTCTTCCGTGTTTAAATAATAAAGCTGAACACGTTTTCAACAAACTATTTATTCAGACAATAAAAAGCAATGCGTGTACCCATTGCGAAGGAGTAGACAATTATTTCTCCCTTAGTTAGTGTTTAGTTTTACCACCTCCTCTCTTCTTGGATTGAATTCTTCAAAACTATAGAGAAAGAAATCAATAAAGAAGAACAACAAGATTGTCCTTCTTTAATTTGACTAATAGAGTGTTGGACCGAAAAACCTCTCGGATCTAGAATGTTAACAAACTTTGTTAGTAGATGGCGCTACCATATAACTTCTGTTCCCTAAAAGTATTGATTGGTTTGGTTTGTTTTGAATTTCACGTAAACTACACGAGGGCTATCTGCACTAGCAGTCCCTTATTTAGCAGTGTAAGGCTAGAGGAAGGCAGCTAGTCATCACCACCCGCCGACAACTCTTTGGCTACATTTTTACCAACGAATAGTGGAATTGACTGTCACATATAACATACCCATGGTTGAAAGGGCGAGCATATTTGGTGTGCCGGGGATTCAAACCCGCTTCCCTCGGATTACAAATCGAGTGCCTTAATCACCTGGTTATGCTTAGCCGAAAACATTGGTTAGCTGTCATTTTCAGTCAACGACATAATCATCCATCCAAGAGTACCCTAGTTTTAAACAATTAAACGAATGCTTTATCTAATAATAAATATGACAAACTACAAAGGCTACATAAACCAATACAAGATATTTTCGAATTAAGCATGCTCGATAGGCATGGTCATA
Organism: Tachypleus tridentatus; assembly: GCF_004210375.1. Lineage (NCBI taxonomy): Eukaryota > Metazoa > Arthropoda > Merostomata > Xiphosura > Limulidae > Tachypleus > Tachypleus tridentatus. Next base: position 10,684,179 of record NC_134833.1, read on the forward strand.
ATCAATGGCTACTGAATTTCCAGTGTCAAAATTTGGGACGTATTTTACTTCCAATATTGATCGATACTAACAGCTCTGATACAGTTTAAATTGTCATAACCCACTTCTAAATAACGTGACAAACAAATAATCAAACAACATTTATTAAAACCTTATATATTTATAAAATTAATGAATAAAAATGCACTTAAGTTGTCTTAAATCTACTCAGAATAAAGATGCTGATTTTTTACTTTATTTTTTGCAGTTATGCACGTCTTTAAGCATCGATTTCTATGTCATTCCAATGACAGGTTAGATTAAGGGAAACGTAACAGAGAAATACCACTGCACTGAATAATCTACCTAAGCCTGGTCATTCTCCAAGTAAAATTTAAGGGAGCCATGTACAATAATCAACCGTGCATACGAAACTCGCAATGAGGTACAGTTAAAATAGGACAATGTAATACTTTTACCGTTCAGGCTCAGGGCCAAAAATAATAATAAAAAGGCTAAAACCTAGCATGTATGCCATAGTTATATACGAGGTTGGAAAGTTTTTAGGTATTTGTTTAAATAAAATTAATATATTGTTATAAGTTTTGGATTAAAATAAACCGTTCATTTAAATATAAGACTTCGATATTTATTCGAGTTTATGGTTATTTAAAATTTAGTTACACTACTACAATTTAGTCTCCAGTCCTTCCAGCAAAGATAAATACATTTATATAATAATTATTATAATTTGTTCTACACATACAGTCATTCAGGTGATGTAAGAAAAGTCCTAAATATGAAATAGCTGAAAATCGTCCGAAGCCTGTGCATTTTGAAACCAATACATATTAACTAGCACTCCAAAATGTATTTTCAGCTGGTATTGATAATAAAACTGCAAATATCCAATGAGACTTGCAATGGCATGTACATAAGCTTATACACTTTTAAAAATTGGATAAGGTACTCGACTATTTTTGGCCCGTCTAACGTAATCGCATGAATAAGTTTAAAAGAAAAATTAATATTTAACTTTGTTTTTGAATTTCGCACAAAGATACTCGAAGGCTGTCTATGCTAGCCGTCCCTAATTTAGCAGTGTAAGACTAGAGGGAAGGCAGCTAATCATCACCACCCACCGCCAATTCTTGAGCTACTATTTTACTAACGAATTGACCGTAAACTTATAAAGGCGAAAGGGCGAGCGACGGGGATGTGAACCCATGACCCTCAGATTACGCACGCCATAACACGTTTGGCCATGCCGGGTAACTTCTTTATCTTAAATGTTTATATTTGCTTGTGTTATCTTGAAACTTCTAGTTTTAGCTTACCAAACATTTCTGTGATACAATTATATATATAATTGGCTCTTTAAGGAGATGTGAATGAGAAGATTTTAATATTGATTCATTTAATGCTAGTGAAGCATTGAAAACCAACGAACCCAATTGTTCAATCTAGACTTCTTTACTTTTTCCACATTCTTTCTGCCAATTAAGAAAATACGTAAAAATAATGTTTCAGATGTGATAAATCTACACTTTCCCACCAAAAATGATTATTTCTGGAAACCAGAAGTGTTTGAATTAAAAAACAAAGATTTGTTTGTTCTAAATAATTGAGTAAACCTACTCGAGTAATTTGCACTAGCAGTCTTTAATTTTCAGTTGATAAACTAGGAGGAAGGCAGCTAATCAACACCACACACCGCCAACTCTTGGGCTATTCTATTATTAACGAATAAGGGGATTGACAGCTACTTTATAATGCCTCCCAGTCAGGGCCGGATTAAGAGCAACTGATGCTCTAAGAACTGCCCAGCAATGGTGCCCCCCTCGGCCCCTCCATTGCTTAACTGACAAGACATTAAGACTCAATAAGAGCTGAAAGTGAAATGAAAGTTTGAAAATTTATAACCCTCCTTCAGTTTTCTTCCAGACTAGTCCCCACAACTATATTACATAAAAACATTTTTATTTTATTTGTTTAACAGATTGGGTATGGATCAAAATCAAGCAATACCGAGGCCTTTTATTTAGAAATGATGAGGGAAACCACTTGTTTGATTAATGATAATTAAAAAGAATGATTTTTACTGTATATTTGTTTTCACACTGAGTTAACAATTCTCAGTTTGATTTTAACAAACTTACACTTTGATATCAACAAAAATGAAAAATTTACTCAAAACATTGTTATTAAAAAATTCTCACTTTGATGTTAACAATTTTTCACTTTGAACTTAAAATCCTGTAACCATATTATTTACTTATACCTTAATATTCATTTAAATTTTAAAATGCTTTCTTCTAGATATTTTAATTGCAAAATCTCTGATCAAGTCCTCAAAACTAATTTGGCGAAACAAATCTGCTTCTTTACTTAGCAGAGACAAGGCATCCAGCCTGTCTTGTAGCATAATTGTTCTGTTGGGGTTTTTAACACGCTTGAGTTGAGAAAATGAACGCTCAGCTGTGCAGTTTGTGACCATTAATGTTAAAAATATACACAATGCAATGCCTTTGTTTGGAAACACACACTCAATTTTGTCTTCTGAAATTATTTTATAAAGTTCAGCATGACTGAATATGTTTTTTACAGTTTTGTTGCACTGAACTTATGGCGCACATATGAGTGAAAATGTTGAAGCTCGGCAGAGAGATTAGTGTCCAAGTCCTCTGGGTAAGCATCAATTAGCTTTTGGGAACACTGAGAGTACCTTTCAGTTCCAGCAGATGAAGTGACGTCATTTGGCACATTACTTAGGAAAGAAAATCTGTTTGCTATTTCTTTGTTCACCTCTCCACTTCTTCTCATCTGGGTTTCTAGTTTGTCAACAATTGTATAGAAGGTGGCTTTCTTTGTACACCCCTCCTCTTCTTCTTATCTGGGTTTCTAGTTTGTCAACAATTGTATAGAAGGTGGCTTTCTTTGTACACCTCTCCTCTTCTTCTCATCTAGGCTTCTAGTTTGTCAACAATTGTATAGAAGGTGGCTTTCTTTGTACACCTCTCCTCTTCTTATCATCTGGGTTTCTAGTTTGTCAACAATTGTATAGAAGGTGGCTTTCTTTGTACACCTCTCCTCTTCTTCTCATCTGGGTTTCTAGTTTGTCAACAATTGTATAGAAGGTGGCTTTCTTTGTACACCTCTCCTCTTCTTCTCATCTGGGTTTCTAGTTTGTCAACAATTGTATAGAAGGTGGCTTTCTTTGTACACCTCTCTTCTTCTTCTCATCTGGGTTTCTAGTTTGTCAACAATTGTATAGAAGGTGGCTTTCTTTGTACACCTCTCCTCTTCTTCTCATCTGGGTTTCTAGTTTGTCAACAATTGTATAGAAGGTGGCTTTCTTTGTACACCTCTCCTCTTCTTCTCATCTGGGTTTCTAGTTTGTCAACAATTGTATAGAAGGTGGCTTTCTTTGTACACCTCTCCTCTTCTTATCATCTGGGTTTCTAGTTTGTCAACAATTGTATAGAAGGTGGCTTTCTTTGTACACCTCTCCTCTTCTTCTCATCTGGGTTTCTAGTTTGTCAACAATTGTATAGAAGGTGGCTTTCTTTGTACACCTCTCCTCTTCTTCTCATCTGGGTTTCTAGTTTGTCAACAATTGTATAGAAGGTGGCTTTCTTTGTACACCTCTCCTCTTCTTCTCATCTGGGCTTCTAGTTTGTCAACAATTGTATAGAAGGTGGCTTTCTTTGTACACCTCTCTTCTTATTATCATCTGGGTTTCTAGTTTGTCAACAATTGTATAGAAGGTGACTTTCTTTGTACACCTCTCCTCTTCTTCTCATCTGGGTTTCTAGTTTGTCAACAATTGTACAGAAGGTGACTTTCTTTGTACACCTCTCCTCTTCTTCTCATCTGGGTTTCTAGTTTGTCAACAATTGTATAGAAGGTGGCTTTCTTTGTACACCTCTCCTCTTCTTATCATCTGGGTTTCTAGTTTGTCAACAATTGTATAGAAGGTGGCTTTCTTTGTACACCTCTCCTCTTCTTCTCATCTGGGTTTCTAGTTTGTCAACAATTGTATAGAAGGTGGCTTTCTTTGTACACCTCTCCTCTTCTTCTCATCTGGGTTTCTAGTTTGTCAACAATTGTATAGAAGGTGGCTTTCTTTGTACACCTCTCTTCTCTTCTTTTCTATCATCTGGGTTTCTAGTTTGTCAACAATTGTATAGAAGGTGGCTTTCTTTGTACACCTCTTCTCTTCTTATCATCTGGGTTTCTAGTTTGTCAACAATTGTATAGAAGGTGGCTTTCTTTGTACACCTCTCCTCTTCTTATCATCTGGGTTTCTAGTTTGTCAACAATTGTATAGAAGGTGTCTTTCTTTGTACACCTCTCCTCTTCTTATCATCTGGGTTTCTAGTTTGTCAACAATTGTATAGAAGGTGGCTTTTTTTGTACACCTCTCTTCTTCTACACCTCTCTTTCTTTGTACTCTCCTCTCTTCTCATCTGGGTTTCTAGTTTGTCAACAATTGTATAGAAGGTGGCTTTCTTTGTACACCTCTCCTCTTCTTCTCATCTGGGTTTCTAGTTTGTCAACAATTGTATAGAAGGTGGCTTTTTTTGTACACCTCTCTTCTTCTTCTTCTCATCTGGGTTTCTAGTTTGTCAACAATTGTATAGAAGGTGGCTTTCATTGTACACCCCTCCTCTTCTTCTCATCTGGATTTCTAGTTTGTCAACAATTGTATAGAAGGTGGCTTTCTTTGTACACCTCTCCTCTTCTCTCATCTGGGTTTCTAGTTTGTCAACAATTGTATAGAAGGTGGCTTTCTTTGTACACCCCTCCTCTTCTCTCATTTGGGTTTCTAGTTTGTCAACAATTGTACAGAAGGTGGCTTTCTTTGTACACCTCTCTTCTTCTCATCTGGGTTTATAGTTTGTCAACAATTCTGTAGAAGGTGGTGATACTAAATTTATCTCTAATATTCAGATCTACTTCTTATGCATTTCCATCATTGAGTACCTTCTTACTGACACGTTTGCAAGTTTAAGCTGCATTGTAATCAACATCTGGTAGTATTTCCTTTGCAACTGCTTCAAATCTTTCAAAGTCATTCCTTAAAGTGCATAGTTGGTCAGCTAATGACCGGTACAGCTCTGAACGTATTTTTAACTTCACATTTTCATTTTGCAGAACTTGGACTTGCTTTATGAAACCTTTGCAAAATCTCATCCCACATGATCAACATAAAAACAAATTCTAGCTCTTGCATCTTATTTTTCATATTATCTGCTTCACTTCTAGTGTCTCCCCTTTGTGACTGGTCTTCAACTAGACATTCTAAATCTTCTAAAATCTTAAAGAAAGACTTCAAAATTGTTATTGTTGCCACAGCATGTGCCTCCCATCTGGTATCAGAGAGGGATTTTAACACACTTTCATTTCCAAGACCAGCTTGAAGAATTTTCCACCGACTGGTTGAAGCCAAAAAAAAATGTATAGAACAAATGCATTGTAGAGAAAAAATTAACTGCCACTTGACAGCAAGTCAACTACTAAATACTGGGTTAGGCCTAGGCTAAAGTACCTTAATCCTAATCAAATATCTGAAAAATGAGTTGTAAATTCAGCTTTGAGCTCAATTTTGACCTGGGGACTATAGATGAGCTAACAAATCATACATTAACAAAATATGCATATGTCTGAAAATTTTTCTGCATCCCTGGATGCAAGGGTAAATTTAAAACGACGGTCTTAAATTGCAATAGTCCACTTCATTATTTCAGAATACAGTAGCGTTTCCAATGTATTTACACTAAATTAGTTACAGTATTTAGGCCTAACGTTATTGTCACTCAGTTCTCAGACAACAACACTAACGTTAGACCTAACGCTAATACACTGCTGCTAAAATCTTATGGCCAATAAACATAAAGAAAAAAATATGCATTATGCGTTGTTAGACGCAACAATTATTTGACTTCAGCTTCGAAAGATAAAAATAAGAAAAGGGGAAATATATTTTTTTTTTAGCATTTAATGGGGAAAATGTGAACACTATGAAATTAGTCTAAATACTAGCTGGTCAAAAGTTCAAGAGCATACTGAAACGAAGCGTTAATCGGTAAACACGTAACGACATTTAGTCATTTGTGTTCAAGCATTAGCGTTGTCAACATCTCTCACTGACTTCTCCTGTGTTACATATGGTAAAAGCATGGCAAAGGCTAAGAAGTTGACAGAGTTTGAACGTGGCAGAATTGTCAACTGCAAAAGCAAGGTCTCTCTCAACGTGCCATTGCTGGTGAGATTGGGCGTAGCAAAACTGCTGTTGCAAATTTCTTAAAAGACCCTGAGGGATACGGAAAGAGAATTTTAGGTGGTTGGCCTAGAAAAATTTCGCAGGCGTTGAACAGAAGGATTCAACGGGTTGTCTAGCAAGACACCAGCCGATCGTCGAATCAGATTAAGGTCCTTACGCAGAATGTAACTCAAGAACAATAAGATAGGATCTATGAGAGAAAGTCTTTAAAAACCGTAAACGTCTTCAAAGGTCACGCCTCCTTCCACACCACGAAATAGCTCGGTTAAACTTTGCTGAGAATCACCATACATGGGACGTAGAAAAGTGGAAGAAGAGTTTGTTCTCTGATGAGAAAACGTTAAGCTGGATCATCCAGATGACTTCCAGTGTTACTGGCACGATAAGGATATCCCACCAGAGACATTTTCTACACGACACAGTGGAGGAGGTTCCATCATGATCTGGGGTGCTTTCTCCTTCCATGAAACAATGGAGCTCCGGGTTATACAGGGGCGTCAAACAGCAGCTGGCTACATTGGCATGTTGGAGAGAGCATCCATATTGATTGAAGGCCCTCGTTGGTGTGGAAATGACTGGATCTTTCAGCAGGACAACGCAGCAATCCACAATGCCCGCAGGACTTTTTCATGGTGAATAACGTGATTCTTTTGGACCATCCAGAGTGTTCACCCAAACTGAATCCCATTGAAAATGTTTGGGGTTGGATGGCAAGGGAAGTCTATAGAAATGGACGTCAATTACAAACAGTGCATGATCTTCGTGAAGCCATCTTCACCTCTTGAAATAACATTCCAGCCAGCCTTTTGCAAGCGCTTATATCGACCATGCCAAAGCGAATGTTTACCATTATTCGCAATGACGGCCGTGCAACTCACTACTGAGACCTCTTATTGGGCATTTCCCACCCTGTTTAGGACTTCTTTTTGGTATGGTCTTAAACTTTTGACCAGCTAGTATTTAGGCTAATTTCATAGTGTTCATATTTTCCCTATTAAATGTTTAAAATGTTTTTTTTTTTTATTTTCCCTTTTCTTATTTTCATCTTTCGAAGCTTAACTCAAATAAGTGGTTGAGTCTAACAATGCAAAACGCGTATTTTTTCTTTATATTCATTGGCCTTAAGATTTTGGCCAGCAGTGTACATTACAAATGAGGCCACTGACGTTAAGCCTAGTGCACAGTACTAACTTTTCTCACATGAACTTGTTCAATTCTTGTACATTTTCAGACAGCCCTAAATTGCTTTTGTTGGTTTGTCGGTTCTTTACAATGTCTTTTTATGACCACGATGCCACAGCACCGTACCATTACAAGTAGTATAGTGTGTAGTGTATACATAACAACGTTAAGAATCATGCTATCGTACATGTCGAACTCTTACGCAATTTGGCGTAAAAGGTCGAATTATCGCCTTTAGACTGCTCCGATCAGTCAATTGTTTTCCCAGCTTTTCAAGTATGTAACAGAACACATACTAATCTGAATTTATAGTCGCAAAATAGTCGAATTACACCTAAGAGTTTGTCGTCATTGTCTCTGTGTTTCTGTCTCGGATTGTTCGTTCGTCTCATAAAAATATCACCAGAGGGCCGGGTCGGGCATTATGACGTCAGGATAGGATCAAGAAAGAAGTAAGGAGAATATAATTTATTTCCATTTTTGGGTCTAAAAATGGAATATTTGACAAAGTTTTGTAGGCTATTTATGAATTAGGATAAATACAAGAGTGCCCGATCTAAAATCACATTTAAAACTGGGCACCTTTGTATTTATCCACAAAGTAAATCTCAGCTCAGATCTGTTTATATTATAAGGGAATACATACATACCCAAAACTCTTATAGGTTACATGTAGTCTATGAACAGTGGCATTCTTTTCTAAATATTTTGTTGGTATGATAAATTTCAAAACATGCACTAACACACAAAATTATGGCTCAGAAAAGCTTCAGTGAAAAACACTTATAAAAATATTACAAAACACACATGTATAATGCAATACTAACACAAAGAAAACTAAAACAAACGAGACGATAACCCAAATATAACGTACGAAAACAGAAGCCGAAAAAACATAAAACTAGCCACGTCTCTGTACACATCTGTCACCATTTCGTTTGAATTATACTCTAATTTTCTGTAGATGTGACTGAATAAAGCAGTAAAAGGTAAAACAAAACAGTTCCACTGCCTGTAATTTATTATAAATAGTCACGACAGAAGGAATGATCGAGAAAAATATTTCATCTGCAAGGTCAAACATTATAACATTCGATCATCTTTTACCTGAAGTTTTATTAACATTTTATATTACTCTTTACAGTAATATTTCGCCAATCAATGACATCTTACTTCAGATACATAGTTTAGTAGTTTCTGGAAACCACCCCTTGCTAGTACAGCGGTAAGTCTACGGATTTATAACGCTAAAATCAGGGGTTCGATTCACCTCCGTTGTCTCAGAGACAACCAACCCGATGTGGCTTTGCTATAAGAAAACACACACACACACACATTCTTAAAGCTTTAGTCATTCACCGAGACAAAGAAAACGTTTTTCCAACTATGCAGAGTAAAGCTAAACACGGCAGATCATGACAATTACAAAAAAATCGACTAAAGTTAAGTGTGGCAATGAAAGAGTTAAGGCCATAAGAGCTGGGGGAAAACTCCGTGGTTCCCCCATTCATTTGGTGCCCTAAGCATGTGCTTATTTTGCTTAATGGTTAATCCACGGCTGCTCGCAGTGCTGAAAGAGCGAGCACGTTAAGTGGCGGGGCTTTTAATAGATGAAAGGTAAAGCTGTAGATAAAATTAAAGTGAAAAACAAACAAATATAAGCACTCCACTACATTTTTTATGTGTAAAAGACATCAAGGCAAAAGAGAAAATTTCGTTTAATTGGTATTCAACTATCTACACTTAAACATTTAGAATACTGTTTTCACGGAGTACATTGTATTTACATTAACAAAACAAAACAATTTTAACGTATGCAGTCTATGTATAACAAACGTGAGGCCTAAAGAGAAAGTTTCGTTTAATTGAAATTCAACTTTGTTTTCGTACTTATACATTAAAACCATTTATTTTCAAATTATATATAGTATTTATCTTTACACAAAAGCAATATTTAGAAAACGCTTATGTGTTCGTGGGTTAATGGTACAAGCACGTGCAAGTTAAAATATTTGTGATATATAACATGAGAATTATCTCTAGAGGCTCTTCTGCAGTTCAATGTTTCCTTTCTAGGTCACCGGTCTTCACAGAGATAAACGACAGACACTTGGGAATGGAGAGCATTGGAAAAGTTAGCACAATTCACGTTTATTAGGGAACCCCTTGTGTAAGGAAGAGCTTTCCTCTAATCTTTAAAAATATTTTAACATAAAATGGTTTGAGCGTTGGAAGGCAAAACGTGTTGGCCTGAAGCTATACTATATTTAGGTTTTATCGGAGTACAATATTTGAGTAATGACATTCTGTTCGTAAATCTGTTTTATGTTCAACCAATCTTCTGGAAATTATTTTTAAAAAAAAGGTTCATAGGTTACCAACAAGAATTCGTAACACTTTGATTCTTTCTTGTTGTTTACATGTTTCTTAATATATTATAAAATTTGATAGATAAAACAATAAATTTTGTACTTTCAAGAATTTTTCAATGCTAAAAATATGCATGCAATTTATATTTGTGTTAAAAATACAGAAAATGTATAATATACTGTGAATCATAGGTGAGTGACGTAATGGTTAATAGTAATGTTGGTGAGCTTGGTGAAGGTTACTGACGGAGATTTTCTGATATACATTTAAACCACAATATCATAAAAGAAATTACTTCCAGGTTTATATAAATATTAAAACACCGCTTATATGTGAAATAAGACCAAAATAATTTTAAATCTATCATCTTCAATCGTCATAGATTTAGATTTGAAACTAAATATAGGTTTCATTTCATTAAATTATGTTCATGTTATCGTAGTGAGTGTACAAAAATTGGGCTGTTCCAAAAACAATTATTATAAAAACTGTTTCTCGTTCCACTAGAATTACCGAAAAGAAAGTGTCATGTCACGAGAAACAGTTTTTACAGTTGTTGTTGTTGTGTTCGGTGTGACGTATAAATGTTTTCGATAAACTACAGCGTGAGAAGGCATTGCAATAGTTTCGCAGAATGATTTTATTTTATTTTGTTATGAAGTGAGATCGTACCTGGTAGCATTTTCTGAAAACAAAGGTTCACCCGCAATGTTTACAGGTTTAATGCCTCATGTGGTTCTCATGCAGGCACGTGAACAGATATGGATACGAATATTAACTCAATTAAGCAAAACGCAGGTAGAAATGAACAAATTGCACTATATCTTGTGATAATGGTATAGTATAACTGTACATTTTATCACATTACCTCATGCCTTACTTCACAAAGACACAAAAGAGGGTTTATGCACGTGTTCATCTACTGAATGAATGCACTGTAACCAAATAGTAAGTTTTAGTTTTTGTGTATTGATTTATCGCATTATATGTTTGTGGCTTATTTGTTGCGTAGAATTTGCTTCATATACCTACAATTTAAGTTTACTTTGATCAATTGAGTTAGTGTGCGTTAGATCAGAAATTATTGATAATGTTGTTGTTCTTCCATTGACAGGGTATTTTAAATTACGAGGGCTGTTAAAAAAATACGCGGACTGTTTGATTTGCGCGGCTCCAGTTGGTTCCAGGGGAATCCGCTTGGTGTCGCTAGGTTCGCACAGATCAGCTGAGTACGACGCCATTTTCCGATTGCAGATATCTTTATTTGTGTATTAGCTACGCGGTTTTAAGTGAAGTGCGATTTTTTCGTTTGGCGGATTTCAGAATGAATGGCCTGAAGGAGCAACGAGTTGCTGTGAAATTTTGTGTTAAACTTGGAAAATCTGCGACTGAAACTTTTGCTATGCTTAACACGGCTTACGGTGATGTTGCTATGAAGCGTACGGCATGTTTCAAGTGGCATGAACGTTTTAAGGATGGTCGACAGTCCATTGAAGATGATGAGCGTCCTGGACGTCCTTCCACGTCAACTGACGACCCACACGTCGACAAAATCAACACCCTGGTGCGGGCAAATCGACGTCTGACTGTCAGGGAGCTTGCTGAAGAGTGTGGGATATCAGTTGGATCTTGTTACGAGATTTTGACCGAAAAATTGAAGATGCACCGCGTTGCTGCGAAATTTGTGCCTCAGAACTCGTGAGTTTTTGGCCAAACACTCGATCACTGTTCTCCCCCCCCCTACTCACTTGACCTTGCTTCTTGCGATTTTTTCTTGTTCCCCAAACTCAAAACACCCTTGAAAGGAAGAAGATTTGAGACGATTCCCGAGATTAAGGCAAATGCGACGAAGGAGCTGGAGGACATTACAAAAGATGCGTACCAGGACTGTTTCAACAAGTGGAAACACCGTTGGGATAAGTGTGTGCGTTGGAGAGGAGAGTACTTTGAAGGGGTCCCAGACCTGTAACTTCTAAATGAAGTACATTTTGTTTTGTGACGTTAGTCCGCGTATTTTTTGAACAGACCTCGTATTTATGGTAAATACTTTAACGTTCAATCCACAAGACGAGAAGAAATTACTTTATATTCTCCTTTAAGTCCTACAAGCTAGGGCACTTGTACACCGTCCTAGCTTGTTGTAGGCTTACGTAACAAAGGATATTCAAACCTCTCTAACATTACTAGAAATAACATAGCATAAAGTTGCTTGTACAAAGCAATTTAATAAGCACAATAACAAACACAGATAAAATACTTTACGGCAACAGACTGATTGATTCAACTTTTTATTTTGAAATAACTCTTACCAGTCTATCTTCCCACTACTGCATATTTTATTATATTACAAAACTCACTAGTCTTCGTAACTTAACGTATTTATAACCTACCTCCGACGTACGAGAAGACCTGATATCACCTTAAAACGTTCTAGACATATCTTGATATCATGCATCCTCTAACTGCGATACAAATTAAAACTTTAAATATATCTTAAATTAATATTAACAGGAGATGAAAAAATAATTATTTTGCAACCTTCAGGAAACAAAAGTTGTGAGAACAATGATATTATTTGCTGTCTTACCGATAAAGAAATTTTCACATGTTGGATAGTTAAACAGTTAATAAGATGAGGAAGGCACAAATTAGATCTCACACACAAGACAATTTTTCAATGTTGAGGAACCTTAAAATTTTTATTACAATTCACTGTTCTGAGGACTAGCTTATCTCCTTCTGACTGTACAAACATAATTCGTTTAAAATGCACATATTTACTTATTCCAGTTTTTTTTTCGTGTTGATGTGGTTGTTCAATCGTATATAGGACACTTTCAATCGTGTTTCGTAATTTTTACAGTTTAGAAACTGTAGTCGTACACCAGTATGTTTAAAAGCAAACTGTTTTACCTTATTATTATTAATTTTAAGTGATGTGTATGTATGTTTTATTACAGCAAAACCACATATGGCTATCCGCTGAGTCCACCGAGGGGAATCGAACCCCTGATTTTAGCGTTGTAAATTCGTAGACTTACCTCTGTACCAGCGGAGGATTTTAAATCATAAGCTGCACAATGTGGGCCTGGTATGACTTGGTGGTAACTTTACCCAATTCGCAAATTGCGAATTTCTGCCCCACCAAACATACTCCCTATTTCAGCCACGGAAGAGTTATAATGTACTATTAAGCTCACTTTGTATTGGTAAAAGAACACCCCAAGAGCTGGTGGTGGATGATAACTAGTTACCTTTGCTATAATTTATCACTGCTAAATTGGGAACTGAAAGCGCAGATAGCCTTAGTGTAGCTCTGTCCAAAATTCAAACCATTACACAATTTGCTATCTGGAGATGACCTAGGAAGGTAGAAACGTTGTTTTCTCCTCATCAGTAAAAGTGTTAATACCCATACCAGCCGTTCTGAGATATATTTTTATTTCAAGTGGGTTTTTCGTCATCAAGAATTTGCAATCTGTACTGTGGGTACCGCCGGTAAGGAACTTGATTTTTTATGTTATAAACCTGCAAGCTCACTGTTGAGTCGTAGGGGAAAGGAATAATTTTGTATGTGTTACATTTTGTTATATTATAATATACTTAATTTCTACTTTTTAGTTTACATTGTGCTAATACGAAATATCCATTACTGACCATTATAAATACAACACATTGCTCCAAGTAACTATTTTAGAAGTGAAATATTTTAATATAGTTTTTTTGCATATGGAAACCTCTGTACTAATTCTTTTCAAATAAGCCTTTAAGACTATTTAGCTTTATAGACAGTATTATAATCAGACTTTCTTTACAACTTCATAATGTCAACTCGCAATCATATAAAACTCACAAAAGATACCAGAATACTAACTTCTGAAAACAATAACTTTGAGCAAATCCAGTGTCCTTCTGTAGGACAACAATAAGTTTATTGACTTACAATGCTAAAGTTCGGGGCTCGATTCACCCAGTGGACGCAGCAGATAGTCCACCGTGGCTCAGCTCTAAAATAAACAACAACAAACAAAGCTTCCTATGCTTACTATTTATTTTTAAATACGAGATCGTAAAGTCTGTTAAAAGAAAGAGTAGCAATGGCAGCAAATACTGTTACTTGCAAAAAACAGATTTTCAAATTATACTGTAAAAGTTTAGCAGTACCTTAATCGATGACCACGTTTTAAAGTATTTCTATACCCGTTTTCTAATAAACAAACATAATATGTTGCGCATTATTAAATATTTGCACACAACTGCGCAGTTTGAAATTGCGCGTCTGTTTAGAGCGTGTATTTGTTATAGTTTACAAATTGCAAATAGTAGGTGGTATGGTTACAGCAGTCTTTTAAACAGTGGATTTGATTAAAGTCTGTTTAACTTTGTTTGATTTATTCGATTTAATATTTAAGCTGCCATAAAATAAAATTTCTTTTAGTGTTTACGTAAGAATTCAACTTTAGTTTGCTGAAAGAATGTTAACGTCGTCTATGCTGTTATCAGTCTGTGCCCCTGCTATATACTTTTGATGTAACTCAGCACGTTAAAGTTCTGAACAGTGTCGTGTGTGGCTGAGAAGTTTTATGGATAGTTATTGAAGAATAAGTAAGTTGTTTTAAAATATTAATATACCAACAGAGAACGGCATATAGAACATTAGAAACTTTAGTTTGTATGTATCTTGTTATACTGTAACGTAAATGACATTAACACTATCTGTCTTGAATTTTTTTTATGTAGACCATATTAAGACTGATAGTAATAAGACGTTTGAGAGTATAGTTTTGACTTGTTGTGTAGACTTATTAAATAGTCATCAGCTAAGGTTCACGAAGTCTTTTAATTTGTTGTTTTTTTCATTTGATGCAATTTTCGAAGATTTTCTTTCTAATTAGTTGTAAGGCTATTAATTATGTACTTTTCAGATCTACTACTAGAGTTATTTTCTAATTACAATAAATTTCGGTGTAGATGAAGTATTGCTTGTAGTGTTTAGCAGTTTAATTCGTTATATTATGAAGTTTATTTCATCTTTTTTTTTAATAAATGCTGCGACCTGTTTTTTGTTGTGTAAACAATTTTTAGTAAAATCAACTTGATAAGGAAGACTAAACTTGATTTTTTTGTTTTGAATAATTTTGAAAGGTGTAACAAATGGAGAAAATATATTCATATAGTAGAGAAGAAAGGCTTGTTAAGAGAAATATGTTGTAATTATAAATAATAATGTATTGGAATCTGTCTGCATATATTAACATTCAGTTGCTGTTTTCTTGAATTTGAGATATTAATATAAAGTAGGGGCTTATTTCAGTGATGGTGAATTTGTTGGAAAATAAACCTAGTTCTTTTGCACATTTAAAACAGAAAAATAATCAGATATTGCAGTTTTGTAAATGTATTTTTTAATGTGTGTAGCTTAAATCAGTATTGCAGCATGAAGATTATATCAGGTTTTTTTACTCATGATTTATTTTTACAGTTTTAAGCCATGAAAGAAAGATTACCAAACTACTTTCCACTTCTTGAAGAAACTGGTGAAGGTGATGATGATGTCCTTTTTTCAAGTCCTGATAATCAGAAATGCAGCAAAAAATCACTGCAAAGTGAGATACCGAAGTGTGGAGAGAGGACTATGGAAGCATCCATTGGTCTTGTGCCTTCTGTACAGACAGAGACAGAAGTGCCACTTGGGCCAATGTCACCAGTCCAGAAGCTTTTGTTTTTACTTTCACTGTTCCTTTGTTTGCTCTTCTTTGTTACCTTTGCTTGGTTATTACCATGTAACCTTCCAGAATTCAGGAAACAAGAAAAGCAAGATAAAGTTAGTTGGCTTACACATTTGAATAATACTGGTAAGTTTGTTTGAAATGAACAGTAAACTTTGTTTTAGGTAAATGTCTAACACTAGTTGTAGATTTATATCAAATAATTGAAAAAGTACATGATAAAGACTGTTTCTCTTTCTGCTGTATTTGATTCTTTGTAAAATGAGTGAACTATACTTAAACTCGTGTACTTGAACATCTCCAATGGATTTGATGACAAGGGTGATTTTTATCCATTATAAAGTTTTTGATATAAAATTATAAACAACAAATATAGTGCTGCAGTAAATATTTACTATTCTGTTGAATTCTAATGAAGTTTCAAACATCCTTACGAGTAGGAGATGATGAAACATGTAGAGAACATGGTTCTTCTTGCACAAAATGGTAGTCATATTTGATGTCTGATGTTTTTTCCCTTTTTGTGAATTATATAGACACATATTTGGTGATGCACGATGGGTGAGGATTGTTTTATGCCATTAACTGTTTTGTATAAATGGAAAAAATTATAAAAGATTATTGATTTCAGTACTCGTAATAAACAAAATAGATTTGTGTTGTCAGCTCACTAATAATGAAGTACAATGTAGGTTTCGTACCTCTGGTACGTAGGTTGTTATATAATATTATAACCAAATGTATTGTTAATGATAACAAGTACAGTGTTATTTCATGGAGTTATTCTAAAGTAGTGGGAATTGTGAAACATTCTAACGTTGTGAGAATCACAAAATCCTGTAAATTACATAACTTAGATTTGTTTGAGAAAGCTAGCAATTGTATATTAAAGGCAGTGTATGTGATTTAGATGTTTTGAAAAAAATCACAGTATTATAAGAACTTGTACCTGTAGAAACGTACAGTGTTACATAGAAGTTTTCAAAATTCCCAATGGGTATTAATCCTAGTTTATCTGAGTTTGATTAAACTGGTTCATGTTAACTACTGGATGTTTAATACTTAATATAGGTTTAACAAAAAAACATAATGCTTTTATGTATGATCAAAGGATTTTTTTTTTGTTCTAGAGATTACCACAAATCTAGAAGCTGTTACCTTGATATCTGGTAGCCCTCCTTTCTTGGTGGTTTTTGGTATGAGAAGCAAAACTAATAATTCCAGTACTGCTGGTTTAATGGCTTTGAGCCAAAGTGGAGGCAAGATCGTGTGGTACGTTCCACTACATTCAGTGCCAACAAGCCTAAAATGTAATATTTTAGATGTCAACAAAGATGGTATCATGGATTGTATCATTCGTGGAGAAAATGGACTTTTTGTTGCCATAAACAGTGTAAATGGTAGGTTTCGGATGTGGTTCAGATGAGTCTAACTATAAACAGTAAAGTATGGAGGAGAGATTCATACTGTTGAAAAATTAACATTAGTTTAGCTTCATGTACGTAGAAGTGTAAATGTTTTGCATTGTCACCTAACAACAAGTGATGTTTAACTTTTCAGTTTGAGTAGGGACCAAAGATAACAACATAGTTGACGTTATTCTCAGAAGTTTTTGATGCATAGTGTAAATTTACTCAATGTAAATATGGATTCTGATCTATCACACAATTAGAAGTGTAGTTAGGATGATGTTATTTGTCATCAAATCAATGAAGATAAGGATGAGGGAAGATAATTTATATTAACAAGTGTTGTTCAGTCATTCACCAGTATATTTTGGAAGTCATTTGTTGAGTATGAATTGTACAAGAGCAAAGCTGTTTAGAACTATGTTTGATGTTTTTTGAAGAGGTCCATGTTTATTGATGGGTGTGGATGTTTTATATCTGAATTTTTGGAAACATTTTGACAAGGTAGATGAAAGCAGAGGGTGTTATAAATGGAGTTCAATTAAACAGTAAGGTCACAAGTGGGGTACTTTAGGGCTCATTGCTAAAATCCATCCTCCGTGTGATTTACATCAATGACACGGGTAAAGGAGTTTTTAACTTGCTTGCAAGTGAAATTAAAATATAATAAATGCAAATTAATGCGAGTTATCATAATTTATAAGTATAATTTTGAGAGTGTTGTGGAAGAAAGGGATGTTTGTGTTCTGCTTGACTGGTCTCTAAAGCCATCCAAGCAGTGCATTGTTGCTAGTGGTGAGACAAGTATTAGAATTTTAAGTTTTATCTACAGAAATACTGAACACAAGTCTAAAAAGGTTATAATTTTATTGTGTAGGTTATTGGTTAGGATACGTTTGGAATATTATGTTTAGTTGTGGGCTTCTTTAGAAAAGACATTGAACTATTGAAAAGGGTTAAGAGAAGAGCAACTAGGATGGAAAGGTTGTTGTATGACGGCAGGTTGAGATTTCTGACATTGGTTTAGAAAAGAAGAGTTGAAGGGGATCTGACTGAGGTATTTAAAATTATTGGGGAAATTGCTGGTGTTGATGCTTTTGTTTATGAGTGGCACTTGGAGATAAGAGTGGTAGGACTGAGGAACACGTGTACATTTTATCAGGGTAGAAGTTGTCTTTTGCTAAAAGCTTTAGTTTTATAGCAGGCCTTTAGAATGGGTTGCCATCTGATTTGGTGGATGTGGTAAATTTAATCAGGGGAGGTTTAATAAATATTTCACTGATAAGGGCTGGCTTGATGTTTTGTTTTTATCAAACTTTATGTATGGGATGGTCTAAATATATTAAAAGGTCTCTTGGCCTTAAATGATATATGTTATGATAACTTCTTTGAAACAGTTTATGCTAGGTTTTTGTTTGTTTTTTCTTACAATTCTCTAGTCTTAAAAGTATAAATACGAAGTTTTGGTTTATGCCATCAGCAGTTTTTGTAAATCTTTTTTACATTTTATTACACCATATAGCTGTGTTCAAATGTACGCAACATCTTTTGTAGGGCACACGTTTTGGTATCTTCACAACCACAATGGCCAGCCTCCACCAGTAGGTTTGTCTGCTCCAGTAATCATACCAGACTGTGATGGTGATTTGGTTCCAGAGGTTGTTGTTGCTTATTGTATACAAAAGTTTGACTCTGATAACAATGCTTCTTCACTTATATACATGGCTGTTGTGTCAGGTTCATCAGGACAACTTCTTGGATTGCTGCATCATTTGGAAGTTTGTAATGAAATTCCAGCTGTAGTAACTCGACAAACTGGTGACATAGACAATGTTGATGTTGTTTTCTTTTGTAGTAATGGAAGTAATAATGGTGAGTTATTTAAAGTAATAAAGTTAAGGAAATACTCATTTGTCCACTCAAAAAATCTTAACTTTTAAAGTTGCAAGATGTGTCTACTTGTGTGGTTTTCTATAAATAGACAATAAAATGGGTGCAGCATATTCTTATCTTTTTATAGAATTACACTTTGTAATTTTTAGATTTCATTCTTAGAAGTCATCTCAGTATTTTTATGAACATTTTATATAAATATAGTATGGTAGAGTATGCTGTTTACCATTAGAGTAAACAAGTAGAATATTGCAGAATAGAAGATGTGAAAGACATTAGGTTATAGAGTACAAGTTTTATCTTTACCTAACGTTGACTGAATCCAACACATTAAAAAAGACTACATACACAGTTACTCAAACCTGCAATTTTTATTATAGAAAATAATGAAATAAAAGTTAACAGAATTGGTGTTCTACATTTATAAAGTATCAGAGAGAAAGAAAATAATCTTTATTCATTCTCTCTCTAGCTCAGTGTTAGCCAGTCCTGAAATTAAACAAAAAAAGCTGGAACATAAAGTGTTCAGACTTTGAACAAATCATAAATCAAAGTAATAATGAATTGATTTAAGTCTTTCAAAACACAGAAGATTCTATCCTTTTATGCACAGAGCAAAGCTATCCACATAAAGTATTAGCTTCAAATCTCTCCCTGTGTCACTGTCCAGTGGGTACATTGGGATTTTTGGCTGGTTGCTGGAAGCATCCACTTGGATTCAAACAGTTAACTTAAGCTCCAAATACAAATATTCCAAACAGATTATATTACAGTGCTCAAAACCCACAATTTATCAGATACAGTAGAATTTGTTATACAGTGTAAGACTTCGTGAAGAGAGCTTTTCAATTCACTTCTATTTTTCACAAATGAGGTTTCTCCTATTGCATTTTAAACATTAAAATGGTTGGAAAGTTCAACAGTATCTTAGCTAGTAATTACAAGTGTTACGTATCTTAGCTTGTAATTAGAAGTGTTACGTATCTTAGCTAGTAATTACAAATGTTACGTATCTTAGCTAGTAATTACAAATGTTACGTATCTTAGCTAGTAATTACAAGTGTTACGTATCTTAGCTAGTAATTAGAAGTGTTACGTATCTTAGTTAGTAATTACAAATGTTACGTATCTTAGCTGGTAATAATAAACCTTGTTTTGTGTATTGACTACCATTAGTTTAAACTCTTACTATGCATTTAGCTATAGAACAGCATCAAATAGGGTATCACATTGTTATTAGTTAGGTTACTATACTTTTATTGCTTTCTCGGTATACTATATTTGTAACTGTGATAACTTCCTTTTCTAAGTTTTATTGTTAATGTTTGACTTACTTGAATATTGTTATGTTTACTTGTTACAAAATATGTGCCTTTTTATGTGTTGTCCACTCCATGTTTGGTTAAGTGTAGGAAGTTAAAGTCGAGCTAGTTTTATGAGATATACCTTATATGTTTAACAGGATGTTTTATAAACATAACATTTAAGTGTCATTCTAGCTATTTATTGTACAGTTGGGTTATTTGTTTTATTTCTCATTTACTTTGTATTTTCATAAACATTAGTTTTTGGTAACAATACTGATTAGGTCCTGCTACTAGTCTCCACACTTTAACAGCAACGTGTTGTAGAAGCTAGTTTCAGATATCAGCCTTCTCTGAAGTTGCACTTTGAAAGCTGTTTAGTGTGTCACAGGATAATTGAAAAAGTTTGGAATTTTTTACTTATATAGTTATACTTGTGTTAGATAGTTAAACAAATATTAAATTTACCACCATACTTTAAACTAAGAGCTCTTGTTTGTGTGGTCTGTAAGTATGGTGTACTATGTTAAATCTCTAAGATTACTTATCTGGTTTATTATTACATTTTTCATTATTAAGATTGCTTTGCATTATTTGCTGAGTATATGGACTTTGTATTACCTGTATCTCTCATGCTTGCCAAACTTTACAAGATATTATTGGATATAGGCAACAAAACTTTTGAAAGCACTGGTACCCAGTTGAAGAAACAATGGATTGTAATCTTTATAAGTAAGATTGTGAGAGAGATATATTTAATTAGCTATTCTTATCATTAGGTTGATTTATAATTTTGCTGTTCAGATCAGAAGCTAAAGCTGGTAGTTAGAAAGCTTTCATAATTTATTATTTATCATACATTATCTGTTTTTTAAATATTTTAAACTAGTAAAACGAAATTTCTGTCTTGCCTAGGGCACGTGTGGATTCTTCCATCAAGTAGTTTGTGTCAGTCAGAGACAATTAGTTCCGATACTTTAAGCAATCTTCGTACAGTCTACAGGTATGATATTGTTCAGTTGTATCTGAATATTCACTGTATATTTAAAAAGATACAGAATTGTTTTTTAACAAAATAATAAAACTTATAAATATTATTGACATTGTTAAGGTTAGAGTGGAGATTATAATTCTGTGGAGCAAATTTCTTTGCACATTTTTAAACAAATTATCACTTTGAAGTTTTGAACTGTTGTCATGCCTTCCTGTTTTCTTTTAAATCCTTTGGATGCTGTAATTGGATTTGTTTGTCTTGACGTTTGTTTTGGTGCAACGATTGGGTTCACTCCACAATGTTATCAAAGTTTTGTCTTCATAGTGCAATACTTGAGATACTCACACATCCATGAATTTCCTGCCCTAGTACTGGGTGATGTATGTCACTGAGCCATAGAACAACTCATTGATCTTGGTATTGAAACAATAATGAAAGATAAATTTTAAATCTCTTTTCTTAGTGAATACTGGATGCTTTTCAAGAACCCACCCAAAATTTAGTTACATATTCAAAGGGTTAAAAAATTAATATGAATGAAATAAATATATTGCTAATTATCATATTATTTTTAAATATTCAGACGTACAAATTATCATTAAAATGAAATACGGTTTTAAGTAACCAGCAGCTTAAATGTATCTCAGAACGGCTCGTATGGGTATTAACACTTTTACTAATAAAGCAGAGAAACAATGTTTCTTTTTTGTTAACCTGAAGATGACCTAAGAAGGTCAAAACGTTGTTGTCTGCTTTATTAGTAAAAGTGTTAATACCCATACCAGCCATTCATTTTTACTTCAAGTGGGTTTCTTGTCATCAAGAATAACCAACAGTATGTTATTTTGAGGAGAAAGAAACAACTGGGGCTTATCTATAATTGGCTCAAAAGTCTTGTCTTGATGCCTTTAATTTATATTCTAGTATTTAAATAAGTTCACAAACAAGCAAATGTAAGTAACTCTTACTGAAAACTCAGTAAATTTTAGTGGATTTTCATCAGGATTCACCATGGACTAATGTTGTTCTAGCACTTATCTTGTGTCATGAATTGTACAGTTTATACATGTATGTGTCTGTCTATTTATCAGAATGATGAAATAATTCATATTATTGTAAATTGTGAGAAATCACTTCTTGAATTATTAAGAAAAGTTAAAGCTAATATTTATGTTGTTGTTTTTTTCTACATCAAAGTGGGTAAAATAGTTATTCTAGAGAATTCGTAATAAATTAATAACTTAACAAAAATAGGAAAGCGTGGATATAACTAATCTTCATTTTTGTTTTGGAATAAGTTTAAATTAGTAAAATTATATTCTTGGTAAGCTCAGAAGTGGATCAATTCTTGTGTGAATTTAAATTGGAAAATTGGTATGAAGTGAAATGTTAGTTCAGCATGTAGTTACCTACAAGGCTGTTTGATTCAACATGTTCTCTCATTGTCACTTCTATTTAGGGTTAAATTTTAGATCTAAATTTATCATGAAATGTGTGAAGATTTATGAGGCTACATACATCTGTCATCATATTTAACTGATGGTCTAGCGATGTTTGAGTGTCAGTATAAATGTACAGTTTTAATGTGTACCATTTTCATTTGTGACTGAATATTGATTTGTAGGTTGTGTTGCATTTTAAGTTATGGATGTAAGCATATTTGTCACTGTATAAGGGTACAGAAACCTGTGGATTGTATTATACAACATGCAAGGCATATCACAAGCTTAAAATCATATGGATCAAAATACAACTGTGAGTGCTGTAAAACGTCCATTGATATCTGTTATATTAAGTGTCTTATATGTACAGGTTTTAAAAAGAAAGAATAATAAGGAAAATTATGGATTACTTGTTTCCTGTCACATGACATGCTCTGTATTCATTTGTTCCCTTCCCACTCGTGACTCAGCTGTAAGTCTGAAGGCTTATAACAGAAAATGTGGTTTTGATACCACCAGCAGACACAGACAAATAGTTTGTTACATAGCTTTGTGCTTAAAAAACAAACAAGAAAATTCATATGAAAGAAGAAAAATTATTTTTCCCATGTAACCCACAAGAGTAGTTTAACAGTGCTTCAGTCTACTATCAGAGGAATTTTTACCTTTTTTTTTGACCAAGAATTTCGTTGGTTCTGGTCTCATCTGTTATTGGGTGCGAATAAAAAGATAGAATTTTTATGCATGATTTATTGTTTTGTTTGTTCTACAACTTCATGTGTTACTTGTATTACAGATATTGAACCTTGTGTGCTAAAATTCTCTTTGTAGTTTTAGGGGTAGATTTTGACATTTGAAGCAGTTTCCCCACCCTGTTATAGTAATGAAGGCTCTTAACATTTCTAAGTTTTTAGTTACTCAGCATCACACTAATCTAGATAAAAAGTATTTTGCCATTGGTCATTTACAGGTTATGTGGCAGACCTGAGCACACTAGCCTGGTCTGCACGACTAAAGAGAACACTGATATACTCTAGGTTTTTGTACATTACTGGCTGAGACCAGTCTTGTAAAATATTAATCATTCTGCATGCCTTCACTGACTTGTGAAACAACGTGATGTATTCTCTTGCACATACCATTCTTACGTGCATCAGATTCAAGAGCTTTTAAATTTGTTAATGGATAAAAATTGATTTGTCATTAATTTCTAAAGGATCTGTATATAAGATGTTAGTAGTGAAGTTATATTGGTGCTACTGTTATTTCTTATCATTAGTGGTATGTCAATACAATTATGTTTTGTTTTCAGTTACATTTGCAGAAAATTTTCACACTTGTTTTAACACTATTAAGCTACAGCTTAAATGTGTATGTGTAGTCTTAAAAACAAGACTTAGTATAAGGAATCTCCACTTAAGTTCCATTTCTTTTCTCATATTCTTCAGTTTTGTCTGTGTGAAATAATATGTGAAATCAGTAATCAATCCTGTTTGTTCACTGGAGTATCTTGTTCAACTTGTTCCCTACAAAGTTGTGAAATAAATGTTTCTTCTCATTATTGTTGACTGATTTCATAAAATAAAATAACTGAAAGAGCACACCGAATCAAACCATTTTAATAAAAGATCCATTGTTTGTGAAAAATTATTAGACTCTTTATACAATAATCTTACAAGATATAGAAAATTCATATGATAAAAACTGGATGTGTTATTTTCAGAGAAAATTTTTCGGGGAAAGAACTGGATCTGTTTGTAGTACGTGATATACCAGGTGCAGAGGACAGTTTAATTGTAGCTAGGAAAGGTGCACTTACTTATCTGAGGGGTGATGGATATTCTGAGCAGTGGAACGTTAACTTCACAGACAACTTCCTTATAAGGTACGTAAGTAGAATTAAATTTGTAAAAAATGTTTTAAAAATTGTCAGGGTTCAGATGTGTATAATTTCACCACCTACAATGTATATTTAGATTATTCAATTAAAAGGCAAATGTGCAGTAAAGTGATATGACATAATTATTAGACTTCTGGAAGTTAATTATCAACAATTGTTATTAAAGCATTAATGTGAAAAATGAAGATTTTATCGTAAGAAACTTTGAGTTGTACCTATAACCCAAAATGTTTTAAACTTATCGACTGTGGTAATCACTTTGTGTAAGATAAACATTTGATGACAAAAGTACTTCATAATATATTTTTATGATACTAGACATTGTGTATGTGAAAAAATTAAAATGTGTGAAGAATGCATGTGCCCACATATCAATAACTTGCACCAAAGGTACTTGTTGGAAGATGTTTCTTTTATGTTCTGGAACTTATTTTTTAGGTATCTTAATTGTTAAACAACTTGGAGTAGTTTAAAAGTAGTAAAGGAACTGCTTGTTTTTGTAAATACAGTGAGAGCTTTCTATTCAATTATTTCTAAATATGATTTTTATTGATTTTTTAATGGAATTTTAATGTTTTTAATTTTCATATTTTTAATGTTTTTAAGTGATCTTTGAAAAATATTTCAGTTTCAAAAAACATGAGAAATTGATGACCAAGATGATCAAGTTATTTGAATATTGACCTATTCAATTCTTTGATTTTATGTTTTAATCACATTTTATTCCTTATTATCAGAAGCATGGTGATTGGTCATTTTCATGATGCAAACAATCTTCAAGTAGCCATAGTTGTTACGGATGATGTGACATCTAAGGTATAATTTCAAATTTGTAGATAAATAATGTGTATTTTTAATATAGTCATTTCTTCCTAATGTTTTCTTTTGCCAAATTATGCTTTTTTTTCTAATCACACAAAAAGATGGTTTCTGATACTGTTCTTATCTTCATTCATATAATAGTTTGTTTTCTTAGTGCTACTCTCTGTATGGAAATGTTTTTGCTTGCCACCCTCCTTGAAACGACCATCTACCCCACAATCAACATACTTTACTGTGTCTTCAAATGTATATTATCGTGCAACAACCCTCCCCGGTAGAAATATGACACTCTCTTAATGCAGGCTACTTCCTGCATTGAATAACTTGTCATGATTTCTGCTACAGTAACTAGTACTTTGAAAGTTGGCTGAGGATGTCTCAGCTTTAGTTTATTGGGAGATTGAACTTCTGAATGTCATCCTCTTTCTCCTGACCCTTCCCAAAAGGTTTTGGAATCTGTAAAACCTATTCATGAAAATGAGGCTTTTTACAGCCTATTTTCTCTACTTCCCCACTTGGCATGCAAGCCCATGTCTTTCCTGAGAAATCATTTTATGCCCCTTTTGGGGGGGATATGATTTCTCAGCTATAGTACCTTTTATCTGTCTCCCCAGATTTAGATGATTTTACACCTTCCCTATTGCATGCCTCACCATTGTCTGTGTACTTTGTGTTTCCTTCTTTATTTATCAGGGTCCATGCTGATTATTTCCTCTTCCAGTTGAGGGCAGGGGCCAGTATGTCCTGATGCCTATGGACTTCAGATAATTTTGCTCATTTGTCCAATCTTGTCCACTTGTGGCAGGAATTCATTCCTGACCCATGGATAATTCAGGTGTTCTCAGGTGGACTTTTGCTCCAGTTCCTCTTCCCTCCTCTGTTGTCTCCCAATATCATGTCCTTTTCTACTCCTCGGGATCCCACTACTTGCTACTGTCTTTCCAAGATGTTTCAGACTCTAACTCTCACAGCATGTTGTAAAGCCTATCAGTCTTCCTTCTCTGGCATTTATATCAGGCTTTTTATTATCCCTGGGAAAACTGAGGACTAGTGTCCTGTGACCAATCTGTCCCACATCTGGATCTCCCTTGTTTTACCTGGGAATATTTTCTCACTCTCAGGTGGACTTTTTCTTCAAGTCTGTGAATGACTAAAGTGGATGTTTTCAAATGTCTGCTCACATGTTCCTATTTCTTCCATAGTCCAGATGCTGTCTTTAGTTAGTTCACAAAGGG
The DNA here is from genome assembly GCF_004210375.1 of Tachypleus tridentatus. Taxonomy (NCBI): domain Eukaryota; kingdom Metazoa; phylum Arthropoda; class Merostomata; order Xiphosura; family Limulidae; genus Tachypleus; species Tachypleus tridentatus. The sequence continues at coordinate 10,710,724 of NC_134833.1, forward strand.
GTTTTTATCAGGATATTGCACTTTCACCACTGTAGGGATGACTGTCTTCAGTTGGCTCCTTCTGTACTTGTAGCTTCTCACCACAGTTGCCTACTTTTAACTGAAGTGTTCATAGTACTACTGTAATGGGGAATACTTTCCTTATACCCATGCAATATTTTATACATTTGGGGCTGTTTTGCAACACATATCTCAGTTGGGCCCAACTTTTATGGCTGCTACATTTGATGGAGCTCTTTCGGTTCTTTGTGCCCTCTCCTTTCCCTCACTTTCTGCATGCAAGGTTCTTGTTTGTTTTGGGGATTTGGGCTTCCGTGAAAGCTCTTATTCGTTTGTGTCAGTAACACATGTTCTTTTCAGTGATTGCTGCACAACTAATGGAATCTTGATCAGTGATGGTGAGAAAATCCACTTGTAGAGAAAAATATACATGTAACAAACAATGTTTCGATCTTCTTCGAACATCATTCGCTCCTCTACATAAAAATTTTCTCAACCCAAACCAACCATTTTTACACATATATTTTTCAATGGAATCATGATTGAGAGCCATTGGACTTCTTCAGTACTTGCCCTTTTTTGGTCCTGTATGATTTCTGTTAATAGTTGGACAGAGAAAACAATAAAATGGGGGTGACACTTCCTCCTAATCACGATCTGCACCTGTTTACTTATTCTTCTCTCCAGAGTTGGATGACATGGATCAAACATCAGGAGGCTTTTGGACAGTGATCTACAGTCAAACAATCCTTCCATATGAACATCCTGGAGCTTCTGGCAGTTCTATGTGTTTTGGATCATTTATATTTCTTTGCTTGAAACACATTGGTTATTATCCATTCAGCTAACCCCACTGTTCTTTGATAGATTATTTGGGCAGAGTATTCATGCTGATATTTGATTTGAATGGACAGCAATTGCCTATTGTACGAACACAAGTATAGAGGGTGACATTTTCAAAGATGAAAGGTTGAAAAGAGTTGTTCAACTTCATCTGCTATACTTGTGTTTCTACAAAAGACAGTTGTTATCCATTCAACCAAATTTCAACTCAACTGTTGTCTCATATGAATCTCCAAGGGGGCACCCATTCCTCTTTGCTTTGTTCTTTGATATTGCAACTTCTTTATTTGGCCCACACACGCTTATATGTTTGATGCTGTGTCATGTTTTGGGTGCCTTCAATCGTTTGCCAGTCTTTCCCAATCCTATAAGTTTACCTCATAGAGTCTGAAGGAAAACTTTGATTTTCCAATTGATTCCATGTCATGTTCTTCTGGTTGACCTTACCCTGGTTTTCACTTCTAATTCAGCTCTAAACTTCTCCATTACTTTTATATTTTTCTGTCAGTTTCCAGAGAGTGTTTAAAGCTGGTCCAACCACCATAAGTCCTCATATATGTGTTGGCAGGGATGCTTTATTCTACCACATTCATTTAGTTTTGCCTCTTGCATTCCAGTTCCATGCAATTAAGTCCTAAAGGCTAATGTTGCATGGAGGAGTTGTAGCCCCTTCATGGACTTCACCTGTGTGAAGGTCAAACCTGGAAGATGATGATGTGCAGGGTGGTACTGGTTAGGTTGGCCTTGCTTTTGAGTAAACTACAATGCTTCCACATCCCTTCCTAGCATTGTTTGAATGTTGATTTTCCCAAACAGCTGATGTTGGTTGTGAATGTGCATGTTTGCCCTGTTTAGTCAAACAGTATGAACTTTCTCACTATTGTCTCCTAAACTTAAGGAGAAGACTGTGTGGATGTTCCTTCTACCATGATGCTGACTGGTTTTGGGCTGGAGTTGATTACCTTAACCATTTTATACTCTAAGGTACATCTGGTTTTTCTATCGATTCAGAGATGTGCTCCTGATTTTTGCCCAGCTATGCAATACTTACTACCACACGGAGCAAAGAGTATACTTGGTACAGAAATGGTGTGGTCTTCTCCAAAAGGTCACATTCCATGGGTGTTCTTCAGATGCTTACAGAAGATGCTCATCCACATAACTTGTCCCTCCATCATTTCAACGTGTAGCTACTATATAAATGGAAGTAAGGTACTTCATCGGAAGTTATTTTCTTACATTGAAAATATATTTCTGATAGGTACTTACGTCCAGTCATACTTCCACCCTTTCCTCCTCACTACCCATTCTTATTTTCAGACTAATCTCAAAGTGATTTTTAGGCAAAGTTGAATAGAAGGAGTAAACTGCATCAGGAGGATATGAAACATTGTCACACAATAATTTACATGTGAATATGCAGTAACCATGTTTATTGTCGAGTAGATTGGAGTTTCAAGGTTGGTGGCAAGCACAAATTTGTGCATATTGAGAGAAACACTGAGCATGAAAAACTATTCTGTGGCAGGAGGTAAGTGCCTATTAGAAATATATTTTCAGTATGGGAAAAAATAAATTTCATAACTTAGTTCACTGTTATGTGTATTCAAACTGTCTGTTATATTTAAATTGAACTTCAAAGAAATATAAAAACAACTTTGAGTAAGATTTCACTTTTCTTTATTAAGTACCTCTGTGCTTACATATAAAAAAACAATTTTATCAAATGTTAAGATTTGTTATAAAGGATAGTTAAGCAAACTACAAAAATATATAATAATAAATACATTTAAATCTAATTATTTAACATGTAGCTGTTTTTAAACATTGTACAGGTGATCATTTTGGAATCTGATAGTGGGATAGAATACGAGTCATTTTCCTGTGAGGACTGTAACATTACGTCCTTCATGGTCCTGTCTGGACTAATTTCTCAAAGAGACGCTCTTTTAATGAAGCTTGTGTCACCTTTGTCAACTACGAACAAAGTATATATTTTTTATATAGCTAAAAGATAGTGATTAATGGCAGTTCTTTACTAAATTTTAATTTACGTAAGTTTGTTATAGTTACTTTTAAAAAACAGGGTCAACATTTTTAATGTTTTTTTTATGCTGTTTGTTAAATATAATTTAATTGGTTTTTATGTTTATATTTAACAGTAGAGTCAAAATTTGTAATGGACTAGTCCTGACACATGCTGAGTAGGATATCATTTCAAGTTTTATGGTTACATTTAATAAGAGGTTTGAAATTTGTAATGGACTAGTCCTGACACATGTTAAGTAGGATATCATTTTAAGTTTTATGTTTACATTTAATAAGAGGTTTGAAATTTGTAATGGACTAGTCCTGACACATGTTAAGTAGGATATCATTTTAAGTTTTATGGTTACATTTAATAAGAGGTTTGAAATTTTTAATGGACTAGTCCTGACACATGTTGAATAGGATATCATTTCAAGTTTTATGGTTACATTTAATAAGAGGTTTGAAATTTTTAATGGACTAGTCCTGACACATGTTGAGTGGGATATCATTTCAAGTTTGATGGTTACATTTAATAATAGGGTTGAAGTTTGTAATGGACTGATCCTGACACATGTTGAGTAGGATATCATTTCAAGTTTTATGGTTACATTTAATAAGAGGTTTGAAATTTTTAATGGACTAGTCCTGACACATGTTGAATAGGATATCATTTCAAGTTTTATGGTTACATTTAATAAGAGGTTTGAAATTTTTAATGGACTAGTCCTGACACATGTTGAGTGGGATATCATTTCAAGTTTGATGGTTACATTTAATAATAGGGTTGAAGTTTGTAATGGACTGATCCTGACACATGTTGAGTAGGATATCATTTCAAGTTTTATGGTTACATTTAATAATAGGGTTGAAGTTTGTAATGGACTGATCCTGACACATGTTGAGTAGGATATCATTTCAAGTTTTATGGTTACATTTAATAATAGGGTTGAAGTTTGTAATGGACTGATCCTGACACATGTTGAGTAGGATATCATTTCAAGTTTGATGGTTACATTTAATAAGTGGTTTGAAATTTGTAATGGACTAGTCCTGACACATGTTAAGAAGGATATCATTTCAAGTTTGATGGTTACATTTAATAATAGGGTTGAAGTTTGTAATGGACTGATCCTGACACATGTTGAGTGGGATATCATTTCAAGTTTTATGGTTACATTTAATAATAGGGTTGAAGTTTGTAATGGACTGATCCTGACACATGTTGAGTAGGATATCATTTCAAGTTTGATGGTTACATTTAATAATAGGGTTGAAGTTTGTAATGGACTGATCCTGACACATGTTGAGTAGGATATCATTTCAAGTTTTATGGTTACATTTAATAATAGGGTTGAAGTTTGTAATGGACTGATCCTGACACATGTTGAGTAGGATATCATTTCAAGTTTTATGGTTACATTTAATAATAGGGTTGAAGTTTGTAATGGACTGATCCTGACACATGTTGAGTAGGATATCATTTCAAGTTTGATGGTTACATTTAATAATAGGGTTGAAGTTTGTAATGGACTGGTCTTGACACATGTTGAGTAGGATATCATTTCAAGTTTGATGGTTACATTTAATAATAGGGTTGAAGTTTGTAATGGACTAGTCCTGACACATGTTGAGTAGGATATCATTTCAAGTTTGATGGTTACATTTAATAATAGGGTTGAAGTTTGTAATGGACTGATCCTGACACATGTTTAGTAGGATATCATTTCAAGTTTTATGGTTACGTTTAATAATAGGGTTGAAGTTTGTAATGGACTAGTCCTGACACATGTTGAGTAGGATATCATTTCAAGTTTGATGGTTACATTTAATAAGAGGTTTGAAGTTTGTAATGGACTAGTCCTGACACATGTTGAGTAGGATATCATTTCAAGTTTGATGGTTACATTTAATAATAGGGTTGAAGTTTGTAATGGACTGATCCTGACACATGTTGAGTAGGATATCATTTCAAGTTTTATGGTTACGCTTAATAATAGGGTTGAAGTTTGTAATGGACTAGTCCCGACACATGTTGAGTAGGATATCATTTCAAGTTTGATGGTTACATTTAATAATAGGGTTGAAGTTTGTAATGGACTGATCCTGACACATGTTGAGTAGGATATCATTTCAAGTTTGATGGTTACATTTAATAATAGGGTTGAAGTTTGTAATGGACTAGTCCTGACACATGTTGAGTAGGATATCATTTCAAGTTTGATGGTTACATTTAATAATAGGGTTGAAGTTTGTAATGGACTGATCCTGACACATGTTGAGTAGGATATCATTTCAAGTTTTATGGTTACATTTAATAATAGGGTTGAAGTTTGTAATGGACTGATCCTGACACATGTTGAGTAGGATATCATTTCAAGTTTGATGGTTACATTTAATAATAGGGTTGAAGTTTGTAATGGACTGATCCTGACACATGTTGAGTAGGATATCATTTCAAGTTTTATGGTTACATTTAATAATAGGGTTGAAGTTTGTAATGGACTAGTCCTGACACATGTTGAGTAGGATATCATTTCAAGTTTTATGGTTACATTTAATAATAGGGTTGAAGTTTGTAATGGACTGATCCTGACACATGTTGAGTAGGATATCATTTCAAGTTTGATGGTTACATTTAATAATAGGGTTGAAGTTTGTAATGGACTGGTCTTGACACATGTTGAGTAGGATATCATTTCAAGTTTGATGGTTACATTTAATAAGAGGTTTGAAGTTTGTAATGGACTAGTCCTGACACATGTTGAGTAGGATATCATTTCAAGTTTGATGGTTACATTTAATAATAGGGTTGAAGTTTGTAATGGACTGATCCTGACACATGTTGAGTAGGATATCATTTCAAGTTTTATGGTTACGTTTAATAATAGGGTTGAAGTTTGTAATGGACTAGTCCTGACACATGTTGAGTAGGATATCATTTCAAGTTTGATGGTTACATTTAATAATAGGGTTGAAGTTTGTAATGGACTGATCCTGACACATGTTGAGTAGGATATCATTTCAAGTTTGATGGTTACATTTAATAATAGGGTTGAAGTTTGTAATGGACTAGTCCTGACACATGTTGAGTAGGATATCATTTCAAGTTTGATGGTTACATTTAATAATAGGGTTGAAGTTTGTAATGGACTAGTCCTGACACATGTTGAGTAGGATATCATTTCAAGTTTGATGGTTACATTTAATAATAGGGTTGAAGTTTGTAATGGACTAGTCCTGACACATGTTGAGTAGGATATCATTTCAAGTTTGATGGTTACATTTAATAATAGGGTTGAAGTTTGTAATGGACTGATCCTGACACATGTTGAGTAGGATATCATTTCAAGTTTGATGGTTACATTTAATAATAGGGTTGAAGTTTGTAATGGACTGATCCTGACACATGTTTAGTAGGATATCATTTCAAGTTTTATGGTTACGTTTAATAATAGGGTTGAAGTTTGTAATGGACTAGTCCTGACACATGTTGAGTAGGATATCATTTCAAGTTTGATGGTTACATTTAATAATAGGGTTGAAGTTTGTAATGGACTAGTCCTGACACATGTTGAGTAGGATATCATTTCAAGTTTGATGGTTACATTTAATAATAGGGTTGAAGTTTGTAATGGACTGATCCTGACACATGTTGAGTAGGATATCATTTCAAGTTTTATGGTTACATTTAATAATAGGGTTGAAGTTTGTAATGGACTGGTCTTGACACATGCTGAGTAGGATGTCATTTCAAGTTTTATGGTTACATTTAATAATAGGGTTGAAGTTTGTAATGGACTGATCCTGACACATGCTGAGTAGGATATCATTTCAAGTTTGATGGTTACATTTAATAATAGGGTTGAAGTTTGTAATGGACTGATCCTGACACATGTTGAGTAGGATATCATTTCAAGTTTTATGGTTACGTTTAATAATAGGGTTGAAGTTTGTAATGGACTAGTCCCGACACATGTTGAGTAGGATATCATTTCAAGTTTGATGGTTACATTTAATAATAGGGTTGAAGTTTGTAATGGACTGATCCTGACACATGTTGAGTAGGATATCATTTCAAGTTTGATGGTTACATTTAATAATAGGGTTGAAGTTTGTAATGGACTAGTCCTGACACATGTTGAGTAGGATATCATTTCAAGTTTGATGGTTACATTTAATAATAGGGTTGAAGTTTGTAATGGACTGATCCTGACACATGTTGAGTAGGATATCATTTCAAGTTTTATGGTTACATTTAATAATAGGGTTGAAGTTTGTAATGGACTGGTCTTGACACATGCTGAGTAGGATGTCATTTCAAGTTTTATGGTTACATTTAACAATAGGGTTGAAGTTTGTAATGGACTGATCCTGACACATGTTGAGTAGGATATCATTTCAAGTTTTATGGTTACATTTAATAATAGGGTTGAAGTTTGTAATGGACTGGTCTTGACACATGCTGAGTAGGATATCATTTCAAGTTTGATGGTTACATTTAATAATAGGGTTGAAGTTTGTAATGGACTGATCCTGACACATGTTGAGTAGGATATCATTTCAAGTTTTATGGTTACGTTTAATAATAGGGTTGAAGTTTGTAATGGACTAGTCCTGACACATGTTGAGTAGGATATCATTTCAAGTTTGATGGTTACATTTAATAATAGGGTTGAAGTTTGTAATGGACTGATCCTGACACATGTTGAGTAGGATATCATTTCAAGTTTGATGGTTACATTTAATAATAGGGTTGAAGTTTGTAATGGACTAGTCCTGACACATGTTGAGTAGGATATCATTTCAAGTTTGATGGTTACATTTAATAATAGGGTTGAAGTTTGTAATGGACTGATCCTGACACATGTTGAGTAGGATATCATTTCAAGTTTTATGGTTACATTTAATAATAGGGTTGAAGTTTGTAATGGACTGGTCTTGACACATGCTGAGTAGGATGTCATTTCAAGTTTTATGGTTACATTTAACAATAGGGTTGAAGTTTGTAATGGACTGATCCTGACACATGTTGAGTAGGATATCATTTCAAGTTTTATGGTTACATTTAATAATAGGGTTGAAGTTTGTAATGGACTGGTCTTGACACATGCTGAGTAGGATATCATTTCAAGTTTGATGGTTACATTTAATAATAGGGTTGAAGTTTGTAATGGACTGATCCTGACACATGTTGAGTAGGATATCATTTCAAGTTTTATGGTTACATTTAATAATAGGGTTGAAGTTTGTAATGGACTGGTCTTGACACATGCTGAGTAGGATGTCATTTCAAGTTTTATGGTTACATTTAATAATAGGGTTGAAGTTTGTAATGGACTGGTTCTGTTGAACATGTTATTATTTCAGGTTCTATCCTGAGAGTTACCTTTGGCATAAAAACTGCCACTTTTTCACATTCAAATAATTTGAGTTACAAACCTCAACCATGCAACGTCTACTAATGAAATAATTTGAGTTACAAACCTCAACCATGCAACGTCTACTAATGAAATAATTTGAGTTACAAACCTCAACCATGCAACGTCTACTAATGAAATAATTTGAGTTACAAACCTCAACCATGCAACGTCTACTAATGAAATAATTTGAGTTACAAACCTCAACCATGCAACGTCTACTAATGAAATAATTTGAGTTACAAACCTCAACCATGCAACGTCTACTAATGAAATAATTTGAGTTACAAACCTCAACCATGCAACGTCTACTAATGAAATAATTTGAGTTACAAACCTCAACCATGCAACGTCTACTAATGAAATAATTTGAGTTACAAATTTCAACCATGCAACGTCTACTAATGAAATTATGGGGGAGAAATGTTTGAACTAATTATTGACTGAATTGTAGGTTGTGGTAAAAAAGTATTTTTGTTTGTTTGAAACACATAAGACAAAAAATTGTGATGCCAAGAAAAACCCACTTGAAATAAAAATGTATCTCAAGATGGTTGGTATGGGTATTAACACTGTTATTAAAGTAAAGTAGAGAACAATGTTTTGACCTTCTTAGGTCATCTCCAGATGAACAAAGAGTTTCCAACTGCCCATTGTTGGCTACATGTATTAGGGATGGTCAGTTGTAAACTCTTTCTTTGTTAGCCTGGAGATTACCAAAGAAAGTCAAAACATTGTTCTCTACTTTACTTTAATAAAAGTGTTAATATCCATACCAGTCGTCTTAGGAAACAAAATAAATCTTAAAGATATGTATAAACAGCAATGTTTATTAAACATTCAAAATAATATTGTAAAATGTAACAAAAAAAATTAGTGTCTGTTTAATCTCAAAATGTTAGAAAAACATTTTGGTTGAAAAAGTTTTGGTATGAAACTATAAAAACCATTATACCCAATAGCTTTTGAAAGTTCCACCTTGTAGGGTTTATGTGATATCAGTGTCTGTTCAAGATAATTTCATGTAGAACATGTTTCGTGTAGTCGTCATGTCATCTAAGAACTGGGTGCTTGTTTCTGTCTTAAATAATAAAACGTTGTGTATTTTTGTTTGTTCATTGTTTTCTCAACAGAAATTGTGCTTTTTTACCATGTGTAGTATAAGTTTTTTATATACATTTAACAATAAAACTATTTTGTATTGTTACATTTAACAATAAAACTATTTTGTATTGTTACATTTAACAATAAAACTATTTTGTATTGTTACATTTAACAATAAAACTATTTTGTATTGTTACATTTAACAATAAAACTATTTTGTATAGTTTTATAAATTGCAAAAAGAAATGATGGAATGATAATGGTATAGTTTACAGATGAATGTTAGTTTGAGGGTTGAATCTAAAGGTCTCATAATGGGAAGAAGTGATGGAATGATAATGGTATAGTTTACAGATGAATGTTAGTTTGAGGGTTGAATCTAAAGGTCTCAATGGGAAGAAATGATGGTATGATAATGGTATAGTTTACAGATGAATGTTAGTTTGAGGGTTGAATCTAAAGGTCTCAATGGGAAGAAATGATGGTATGATAATGGTATAGTTTACAGATGAATGTTAGTTTGAGGGTTGAATCTAAAGGTCTCAATGGGAAGAAATGATGAAATGATAATGGTATAGTTTACAGATGAATGTTAGTTTGAGGGTTGAATCTAAAGGTCTCATAATGGGAAGAAATGATGGAATGATAATGGTATAGTTTACAGATGAATGTTAGTTTGAGGGTTGAATCTAAAGGTCTCATAATGGGAAGAAGTGATGGAATGATAATGGTATAGTTTACAAATGAATGTTAGTTTGAGGGTTGAATCTAAAGGTCTCAATGGGAAGAAATGATGGAATGATAATGGTATAGTTTACAAATGAATGTTAGTTTGAGGGTTGAATCTAAAGGTCTCATAATGGGAAGAAATGATGGAATGATAATGGTATAGTTTACAGATGAATGTTAGTTTGAGGGTTGAATCTAAAGGTCTCATAATGGGAAGAAATGATGGAATGATAATGGTATAGTTTACAAATGAATGTTAGTTTGAGGGTTGAATCTAAAGGTCTCATAATGGGAAGAAATGATGAGATAAAGTTTCTTTATAATTTCTGTTTTTAAAACTGTAAATTGATACAAGTATAATATTGATATCAAATTTCATATTGCAAGTTGCTAAAAATATTTTTTTTTTCTCAGACAAATGTCTATTTTAATAAAAAGACAAGTGTTAGGGATGGTCGAGGAAACAGGCATTTAAAACAGTTCAGTGAAAAACTAGTTTTAGTGGATCCAGCAGAGTTGGAAATTTCAATTAAGATAGAAGAACTGAATTCTGGTAAGGTTTCAAAATTTGGTTTTCCAGAATAACATGTGTATAACTTTGTCTCCTCCTTTTCTTACCTCCAAGTGGCCCAGCTGTAAGCCTTGTTTTCTTATAATAGTAAAAATCAGGTTTCAATCCTTATGGTAGATGGAACACAAATAACTCTGTAGTTAAATTTGCACTAACAATAAGCATATAGTTTATTTCTGTTATTAACACAAGCATTTGACGTTCACTTGTGTGTTGTGAAGACTCATAATACAAGTTTGACGTTCACTTGTGTGTTGTGAAGGGCTCATAATACAAGTTTGACGTTCACTTGTGTGTTGTGAAGGGCTCATAATACAAGTTTGACGTTCACTTGTGTGTTGTGGAGGGCTCATAATACAAGTTTGACGTTCACTTGTGTGTTGTGAAGGGCTCATAATACAAGTTTGACGTGCACTTGTGTGTTGTGAAGGGCTCATAATACAAGTTTGACGTTCACTTGTGTGTTGTGGAGGACTCATAATACAAGTTTGACGTGCACTTGTGTGTTGTGGAGGACTCATAATACAAGTTTGACGTGCACTTGTGTGTTGTGAAGGGCTCATAATACAAGTTTGACTGCACTTGTGTGTTGTGAAGGGCTCATAATACAAGTTTGACGTGCACTTGTGTGTTGTGAAGGGCTCATAATACAAGTTTGACGTGCACTTGTGTGTTGTGACTCATAATACAGGATGTAAATTTCTGTTGTGAATGTTTCATTGGTTCATAAGTTATTGTTCAGAAGTAGGTTTTGTACTAAACACTGTATTAATTCTTACTTTACATTTAATCAATTTAAAGTATATAAGTTATTTTTCTTTCTTTCAACATTTCTTTTAATGCTATGATTAACTAATATTGACTAAAACTTGTAGAAACGTTTTGGTTGTTAAACAGAATGTATTGCTCTGTAAGATTAATTATTGACACACTCTCATTCAGAATACTAAGTTGGTTGAATTGTGTTATTGTAAAGTGGCTTTGTTTATTTTCAAATTAAATGACAATTTATAAATACAATTGATGGTTATTTGTTTGAAATCAAAAGACCTGCAATTGTTTTAAGTCAACTATTTCATAATAAACTAAAAAAGCTATAGGCTTACATTAGTACAAAGTGAGATGACATTATAGTGAAAGGCAGTGAAACCCGTATAAAATTGATTTAACTTGACATAGTAAAACTAATATTTTCTAAGTTGTAACGGTCAAGTGTAATCACATTTTCACTGAGTTGTTTGCAATATTTAAATAAGCACAAAAAACATTATCAGAAAAATAACAAATTGAGTAATAATAAAATAACAGAACATACGTAGCAGTTAGGGAAAAATCCACAGTAAAAATAACAAATTGAATAATAATAAAATAAAAGAACATACGTCGCAGTTAGGGAAAAAACAGTAAAAATAACAAATTGAGTAATAATAAAATAACAACATACATACGTAGCAATTAGTGAAAAAACCACAGTAAAAATAACAAATTGAATAATAATAAAATAACAGAACATACATAGCAGTTAGGGAAGAAACCACAGTAACAATAACAAATTGAGTAATAGTAATAGTAAAATAACAGAACACACGTAGCAATTAGTGAAAAAACCACAGAAAAAATAACAAATTGAGTAATAGTAATAGTAAAATAACAGAACATACGTAGCAATTAGTGAAAAAACCACAGTAAAAATAACAAATTGAGTAATAGTAAAATAACAGAACATACATAGGAATTAGTGAAAATACCACAGTAAAAATAACAAATTGAATAATAATAAAATAACAGAACATACGTAGCAATTAGTGAAAAAAACCACAATAAAAATAACAAATTGAGTAATCGTAAAATAACAGAACATATGTAGCAATTGGTGAAGAAACCACATTAAAAATAACAAATTGAGTAATAGTAAAATAACAGAACATACGTAGCAATTAGTGAAGAAAGCACAGTAAAAATAACAAACTGAGTAATAGTAAAATAACAGAACATACGTAGCAATTAGTGAAGAAAGCACAGTAAAAATAACAAACTGAGTAATAGTAAAATAACAGAACATACGTAGCAATTAGTGAAGAAAGCACAGTAAAAATAACAAACTGAGTAATAGTAAAATAACAGAACATACATAGCAATTAGTGAAGACACCACAGTAAAAATAACAAATTGAGTAATAGTAAAATAACAGAACATACATAGCAATTAGTGAAGAAACCACAGTAAAAATAACAAATTGAGTAATAGTAAAATAACAGAACATACATAGCAATTAGTGAAGAAACCACAGTAAAAATAACAAACTGAGTAATAGTAAAATAACAGAACATACATAGCAATTAGTGAAGAAAGCACAGTAAAAATAACAAACTGAGTAATAGTAAAATAACAGAACATACGTAGCAATTAGTGAAGAAAGCACAGTAAAAATAACAAACTGAGTAATAGTAAAATAACAGAACATACGTAGCAATTAGTGAAGAAAGCACAGTAAAAATAACAAACTGAGTAATAGTAAAATAACAGAACATACATAGCAATTAGTGAAGACACCACAGTAAAAATAACAAATTGAGTGATAGTAAAATAACAGAACATACATAGCAATTAGTGAAGAAACCACAGTAAAAATAACAAATTGAGTAATAGTAAAATAACAAAACATACATAGCAATTAGTGAAAAAAACCACAGTAAAAAGAACAACCGTTTAGGAGTCTTGATATTAGAGAATTTAGTTTCTACACATTCTTATGTACTCGTCAGTCTTGCGTTGTCTTGTTGCATGAGGAAAACAAACTGGTCAACAAATACCCATGTGTCATTAAAGGAATTAAAAGGTCACCAGTAAACGTGGGCATTATTGACTCTCTGTTTGTTTATTTTTTTCCTGCTGGAAGACAACTTGAGACTGAAGAAAACGTATTAATGTGTCAAATGTAGTTTCTTCAGACTTCTGACAGTTTGTTCCATTTTATGTTGTGATTAAATAAGAATAGTATTCTTTTTGAAATAAACAATTACATAATGTTCTGTCAAATCTCAGATGTTAGGTTCATATTCTCCCAAACTGTAGCTAAAAACGTTTATAAAGTGTGAACTTCTGACTCATCACTTGTGTGCTTCCATAATTATTTCAAATATTGTATAAGTGTGTGTGTGTGTGTGTCGGGGTATGAATAAATGTTCAACTGAAAATTCTGGAATAACGTCAGCTTTCTTTTATAACAGGTTTACACTGTGGTCAGAATACACGGAGTTCAAGCATAGCAGGTATCTTGTCCATTTTAGTTCTCTTTTTCCATTTCACACTAGTTGTACATTAACTCTTTAGTTTGTATAGTTTAAAATAATTCTCTGTAGATTGACTGTATGTTTGAACTCCAAATAATAAAATATTGTAGCTGAAGTGAGGTTTTTAGTGACTAATAGCTTGTTTTATTTAGAAGTAACTTACCATGTAGATAAATAAGAGATATTGCATCAAAAATGTATTTGATATTTATTTCAGTTTCTTTATATTTTTCATTTCTGAGTTGCTGCTATATTGATAGTAATGTGCACTCAACACAATAGCTGTTTGTAACAGCTCTGGGAAGCCGTTGTCTTCAGCGGCTTATTGCACTAACATGCAGTTTTATTTGTGTAACATGCATTTAAATGTTGTTGTTTTTCTCTGGGTTTTTCAAATGTTATTGTGTGAAACCAGTTGTACTGTTAAGTAATGACTTCTAATATGATACATTTTTAATATCATGTTATCCCTTCATCTTAACCCTTATCTGTGAATGATAAAAGAAAATATCCCAACTTACCTTTGTTAAAAATACTTGTTGTACTCGCAAACTTTACTAATATACATGTTAATTGAACGTGCACAGTGCTGGTCCATTGGACTGACCCTGTATCGGAGAAGGAATCCTGACTATAATTGTGAATTTACTGCTTGTGTCTGTGTGAAATGTGGCAAGCTTTCATTCAAGTGTACAAGTAGGTTGTGTTACACAACTATTTGTACTCATTGTTTGTGTATTAATAGACAATATATTCTCTCCATGAGTAGGATGTGATGCACATGTTAATAAAACATACTTTTGTCTATTGCACATATTGCATTTGCAAAATTTCCAGAACCTCTCAAAAGCATACATGCAGTTTCTTTCGAAGCCCTGTACTCTGGATCAAGTATTTATTGTTCTTCACCAGCTACTTTTACATCAGCAACATAAGGGACAATGGATAGTTAATTTTTCTGACATTAAATACATAAAACCATGTTGAACTGAGCTCTGTAACAGGTCATGACTTTCACACCCATGCATATAAGATTACATAGTAAAGATAATTTTAATGTAGTGTGTTGGTGTTTTTATAAATATTATTCTTAATTACACTTGTTTTATGACATTGGTATTAGGCCTATTACACTACTATATTTTTGACATCATATTTTTTATTGTCCTTCAGAGATTTTCAAAAGGAAAAAAAAATAGTATAATAGTATTTCAACCACACCATGTGTGTGATATCTTTTACCTACAATGCTTTTGACACCAATGTTTTATTGGAAGTATAACTAAATATAATCATGCCTTACCAGCTTAGAAAAGTATTTAATTATTGTTTTCAGGTTTATATTGTGTAAATATTTAATACGTTCTCTTTGATTTGTTAAGTTGAGCTACTCAAAGACAAGTCTACACATCTCATCGTTATCTCAGCTTTTCATTCTACCTCTCGTGAAACAGATGCTGTCGTCAAGCTTACAAAGTGGACTTCCAGTTCATCTTGTGCACCTTCTAAAATCTGTATGGAATAAGTGGAGTTGTAATCCAAATGATCTGTAAGAAGGTGCCACCTTGTGTGTTAATGGACAACTATTATCATTTTAGCCTAAACTTCCACTTTGGTCTTCACAAAATCTAATATTCCTTGATCTGCCAAATCACATTAAAACTGTTAGGTAGCATTTTGGATGAGGTACAGACATAATATTTGTTGGATACTTTGTAGCTCTATGAGTGAATTATTAAAAAAAATATTTATTTAATTAATATATATCTAAATTTACTTTGTTCTGATGTATATTGTACTTTTGAATCAGAAAAGTATTTTTTTATTTTTATTTCTTGAGGTTTTGGTTTTTAGTTTTTACCTGATATGATTGTATTATTTATTTTTATTTCTAAGTGCTAGATTACTGTAAAATGAATTGTTTATAGACTCTCTACCTCAGTTTCACTGTTGTACTTACAAAAGTTATCGAAGGCTCTTCTCTAATGTAGAAATATTCTTGTTGGTTTGAACCCTTGTGAATTAGAATAATAAATTGTTGGCTCACTTTCATAACTATCTCGAAATGTGCAAGTTCCATTATGTGAGGAAGAAATAACTTGTATAAGATACCTAATATATTGTATTTACTTGTAATGGCTTTCTTGTTTTCACTGTGTTAAGACCTACTTAATTTAATGTACAGGTACAGTAACAAATAATGACTATAGTTACTTAAAAACTGTCAACCAAACCTCCTCAGTTAACTGTAAAACTGATTCTTTAATAAAATAAGTTCCCCACTAGCTGAAGGTCACCTAGATGGCTAAAACCTATTAGATTGATGTTATACATCTTGAACTGAACCTAGGTGGTGACATTTGTGTACTTTATTAAAATCTAGAAAACCTCTGGACATTTCTGAATAACTTTAACATGGCAGGTAGATAATCTAAATATGACATAAGATTCAGGTGGAGATTTATGTATGGAGTTTTATATCATCTAAGAAAATACCTGGACAAAAGTATAACTCAACATTATTTAATTTATTAGAAACAACATTTGAGATGGAGATACAGAGTCAAGCATATTTTGTTATTAAATATTTTATTTAACAATGAGATGAAGGATTGTTTTTTGTTAGGTTTAACTACTTCTACTTTTTGTATAAAATATTGTTGATTATTTCACATGGCCACTGTTTTAAGAATAGTTAACTTTGCATCTACACTGGTACTAACTGGTCTGTATGCAGTGGATATCTTATTTCTGGATTGGTTTACAGTTCTTCCCCCCCCGATGATAATTTTATCCATTCTAAGACAAACTGATTTTATTCTGTGCATTGTGGTAACTTTTGTAATGCCTGAGGCTTTTCATCGTGTAGTAGGCTTTGCAGTTTTTATCATATTCAAACACTTTGGTGCCAGCAACAGGGCATTCTATAACTTTCTTTATGGCTTGGACTCCTCACGTCAAACATGGTGGTTGATGAGTACATTTTGAGAGAGAGAATACTAATGATTATAATATCACATCTGTTTCTACACTGTGGTGGACAATCAAATAAAGAAAAGCTAGATATAAAAAACTGCTTTACCTAAAACCTTTCAAACAAATAAAGTGCATTTTTTCCTTTAAAAATTGTTATTTTGATTAGATGGTCTTAAACAAGGGTTTGATGAGATGTCTCTTGGTTCTCATGATCATTACACATATGGTGATGTGTTAATTATGAGTAGTATTGTCATGAAAACAATCTAAAGAAACTTATAGCTATGCCTTAAAAGTTCCAGTAATGAACAAGTTTAAATAGCCTAACTTTTCCATTAGTTTCAATAGTAGTTTTTGACAAAATTATTTTTCTTATGAATAAATATTTTGAAGTGCATTAGTGTACATGGCTAATGACAATCTGAATTGAATCATGTGGTAAAATATTTTACCGGTATACAGATCTAGTACCAGATCTCATGATTAAAGTTGTTTTTCTTGCAATGTTTTGCACAGTTAATAATGTGTGTTTATTTGTTTTTCTTATCTGATGCATTTATTTACTCGTAATTGTGGCAAACCAGTCAAATCATTAAGTGTTATGTGTGTTAAAAAAAGATGGGGGCATATAAATATTATGTTGATATAACATTAATAACACATGAATGAGAGGTTTAAACTACTTGGCTTATTTTAGTGATATATACATGTCCCTCAGTGGGTCAGCTGTAAGTTTACAATGCCAAAATCTAGGGTTAGACTTGATACAGTAGACACAGCAGATAGCTTAATGTGGTTTTGTTATAAAACAAATAGTAACATTTTTGTTACATTCTGTGTGATAATGCTAGATTTTAAGGTTGTATTCTATACAAGGTAACCTACATTTGATGTGCACTACATATATCTATATTTAATTTTTACAAAATTAACACTTCATAAAAGCTGTTTCATCTCTATTCTGTTGTAATATCTGTTATTTAATATTCCCATGGTAAAGTAAGCTGGGCACTTGGAAATACCTTACAATAAATTTAGGTTGTAAACATACACAAACATTTTTGTATATCCTTGGCACACACATCACAGATAACCCCTGGTGTAGCTTTGTACTTGACAACAAACAAAATAAATGACATGAAATCTAAATGTAACTAACTTGTTTTTTATTGTTTCCATAGGCTTTGTTCATTTTCATACATTCACTAATAATTTTATTTCATCTCCGTGTTACCTTGTTCCGTAGTGGAACTTATTTCAGTTTTACCCTAAATCCAATTTGTCATTAATGTAGTTTTGTTTTCAGTTTTTATGAATGTTGATAATGGTAAACTAATTATACATTAAAAACACCTACTTATAATCTCATGCATGTGTATTTATATAATTATACATTAAAAACACCTACTTATAATCTCATGCATGTGTATTTATATAATTATACATTAAAAACACCTACTTATAATCTCATGCATGTGTATTTATATAATTATACATTAAAAACACCTACTTATAATCTCATGCATGTGTATTTATATAAATATACATTAAAAACACCTACTTATAATCTCATGCATGTGTATTTATATAATTATACATTAAAAACACCTACTTATAATCTCATGCATGTGTATTTATATAAATATACATTAAAAAACATCTACTTATAATCTCATGCATGTGTATTTATATAAATATACATTAAAACACCTACTTATAATCTCATGCATGTGTATTTATATAAATATACATTAAAAACACCTACTTATAATCTCATGCATGTGTATTTATATAAATATACATTAAAAACACCTACTTATAATCTCATGCATGTGTATTTATATAAATATACATTAAAAACACCTACTTATAATCTCATGCATGTGTATTTATATAAATATACATTAAAAACACCTACTTATAATCTCATGCATGTGTATTTATATAAATATACATTAAAAACACCTACTTATAATCTCATGCATGTGTATTTATATAATTATACATTAAAACACCTACTTATATTCTCATGCATGTGTATTTATATAATTATACATTAAAACACCTACTTATATTCTCATGCATGTGTATTTATATAAATATACATTAAAAACACCTACTTATAATCTCATGCATGTGTATTTATATAAATATACATTAAAAACACCTACTTATAATCTCATGCATGTGTATTTATATAAATATACATTAAAAAACATCTACTTATAATCTCATGCATGTGTATTTATATAAATATACATTAAAACACCTACTTATAATCTCATGCATGTGTATTTATATAATTATACATTAAAAACACCTACTTATAATCTCATGCATGTGTATTTATATAAATATACATTAAAAACACCTACTTATAATCTCATGCATGTGTATTTATATAATTATACATTAAAAACACCTACTTATAATCTCATGCATGTGTATTTATATAAATATACATTAAAAACATCTACTTATAATCTCATGCATGTGTATTTATATAAATATACATTAAAAACACCTACTTATAATCTCATGCATGTGTATTTATATAATTATACATTAAAAACACCTACTTATAATCTCATGCATGTGTATTTATATAATTATACATTAAAAACACCTACTTATAATCTCATGCATGTGTATTTATATAAATATACATTAAAAACACCTACTTATAATCTCATGCATGTGTATTTATATAAATATACATTAAAAACACCTACTTATAATCTCATGCATGTGTATTTATATAAATATACATTAAAAACACCTACTTATAATCTCATGCATGTGTATTTATATAAATATACATTAAAAACACCTACTTATAATCTCATGCATGTGTATTTATATAAATATACATTAAAAACACCTACTTATAATCTCATGCATGTGTATTTATATAATTATACATTAAAACACCTACTTATATTCTCATGCATGTGTATTTATATAATTATACATTAAAACACCTACTTATATTCTCATGCATGTGTATTTATATAAATATACATTAAAAACACCTACTTATATTCTCATGCATGTGTATTTATATAAATATACATTAAAAACACCTACTTATAATCTCATGCATGTGTATTTATATAATTATACATTAAAACACCTACTTATATTCTCATGCATGTGTATTTATATAATTATACATTAAAACACCTACTTATATTCTCATGCATGTGTATTTATATAATTATACATTAAAACACCTACTTATATTCTCATGCATGTGTATTTATATAAATATACATTAAAAACACCTACTTATAATCTCATGCATGTGTATTTATATAATTATACATTAAAACACCTACTTATATTCTCATGCATGTGTATTTATATAAATATACATTAAAAACACCTACTTATAATCTCATGCATGTGTATTTATATAAATATATATATTCCCAGTAGTTATATACTCTTTCACCTCTATTTTTGTATTAGTTTTGAAATATTGGCTAACAACTTGAATGTATTGCTTGAGCATATCTTATCTGTTTGTCATGTAATAATGTTTATCATACTAAATTATCTGCTAGAATTATTAACATGGAGATTACGAGTAATTTGTATTCCAAAGGCTAGCTAGATTATTGTACCAATAAAGGAGTTTTTGTTTTTTAAAACGACTGTTGTCAGGATAATGGTGTACATGTTACACACACACACATGAACATTGACATGATTAGTTTTACAATAAAACAAGGAAAGTCATTAAGCTGTAGTTTAATGAACAAAATGTTCAGTGAAATGTTCAGAACATTGTAGTATGTTACAGTGCTGCTGCTCAAATGAAATGATGGGCTTTAATAAAATACATTATATCACGTACGTTGTAACAGTTTTTGTCAACAGGTGGCCCATTTTTATTATTAGGTTAAAATAATACTTCACAAAAACAAAAGTAATTTAATTATTTGACTGTAAGATACAAGGCTCATTGTTTCAATTTATATTGTCCTAACTATGACAATATCAGTTGTCCAATATCTTTGACAACTTAAAACTGGCTGACACACTTCATGATTAGTTGCTGATACGGTAACAGATCCAATAACTAATGAATCATTCCGATTGTTTGTTCACTTGTTTATATCTAATATCTGTTTTTCTCCAAAGTTACATATGGAAGACCTAGATATTACAGAACTTTCTGGTGTCTTGTGTCATCACTATGTCCTGGAAATATTTCAGATGTCCAATGCAAAATTACAATATAAAAAACCACAGTCAACAACACTACCCCATTCTGAATTCTATTGAACAGCCTTTATCTATACACACAAAAGAATTGGTACAACAAACTTTAAATTTCATAACTAGCCATGATAATAAAAAAACACTTCAAATCTACTTTTGATGGAAAAGTAAGAATTTCTTTATGATTTAAGGTGTTTAAATTACCATAAAACTGTTACTTTCTCTTCTGTGGCTTATAATACAAAGATATGGTAATGTATTTTCTTTTATTATCACTTGGGTAGTTATCTATAATGGTTATGCTCCTGTTGAGTAAACTTTCAGCAACTTGACTTCTCTGCGACAATATTTTTGCTGAAGTTACGCAGTTGGCTACTTTTCTGTCAAGTTCATACAAAAGATGATTTCAACAGAAGACTCTTGGGCATGGCCTAAAAGTTCTGCCGTGTTGTTTTTCATTGTCTTGTTTTTCGTTGTTACTTAAGTAAGTGGTATTGTAACTGCTACATTGTACACGAGTATTTCTTGATCAGAGATTGGGAAGTCGGTTTAACCACACGTCTGTATTTTCACATGAAGTTATTTTTCAAATATAAAACTTTCCTCTATAACTATTCCACATACATTATGTTATGTAGTGAAGTTTCCCTTGGTGGAAGGGATACTCATCTTTATTCTTGTTGGAATTTTGTGATTATTTGCTTTTTGATTGCATCCATTTTCTTGCTCCGAGGATTGCGGGTTTGAATCCCCTTCACACCAAACATGCTTGGTTTATTATCAGCCGTTGATTCCTCACATTTTCATCTGTAATGGCCATCTTTTCCATATTTGTAACTTCCCTTCTCTGACATCTTTCAGGCCCCAGCGTGGCTAGGTGGTTAAGGCGCTCGACTCATAATCTGATGGTCACAGGTTCGAATCCCTTTCCATGAAACATGCTCGCCCTTTCAGCCGTGGGGGCGTTATAATGTGACAGTCAATCACTAGTAGTTGGTAAAAGAGTTGGCAGCGGGTGGTGATGACTAGTTGCCTTCCCTCTCGTCTTAACTGCTAAATTAGGGATGGCTTGTGTAGATGGCCCTCGTGTAGCTTTGCACGAAATTCAAACCAAACTTAAGTTATAAATGCACATACACTTAAAAAAAAAACAATCTCACAACAACAACCAAAACAAAACGAACATCAAAAATCAATAGTTGCGATAAACTGTATGACGCAGGCAAAACACAACAATACACATACACCAAAACCATAAGATAATAGCAACTCCATCATAGACTTTGTAGCACAGTACACAAACAACAAATTGCATTGATCTCCTAATAAACACAGTAAAAACCCCATCATACCCTACATATTACAAATATTAACGACACTTGCAGGATACCTACTGCAACCTAAATTCACAGTTGTATATATCAACATCCAAGAAACACGAGGTCGACGACATAATTCAACAAACTAACCCAGAAATTGTATTATTAAGTGAAACATTACTATACAAAAACAACAGATTCAAAATACCAGGAAAGATAGATTATACAAAAAGGATAAAAACAGAGGAATGTTGCTCTTATATAAAACTAATCTGTCGGTATCAGACACTCAAACAACGAACATATTACTACCGATCTGTTAAATAATCGTTCGACCGTTACAATAGCAGGAATACATTGCTCACCTACAAAACTAATATACTTAAATTTACTTAACATCTTTTCCCACAATCAAAACATCATTTTAATGGGAGATTTAAACAGCAAACACATTAACTTTGGATGCAACTCCTAAAATACAAGTGGAAGACTCATCCAATTCATAGATAAACATAATATAGTCTTCCTAAATGACGACACGCCTACGCATACTATGTATGCCACTAATACCAGCTATATACTAGACATATGTCTGAGCTCGTACAATATGAACCAAAAACTAGTTACATTTATTGTGGGAAAATATGTAGACAGTGATCAGTTACCTGTATGGCGTGTCTTGGATCTCGCTCCCTATAAAAATACAATATATAGAAAAGAAGAAATTAATTACAAAAATGCAAATTGGAAGGAATACCAAACAAAATTATGAAAACAGCTAAAAATAAAATTGATATCGATAAATACTGTCAAATAATCACAGAGTGCCTTCAAACAACAGCCAATAAAACAATACCAAAACAACAACAAGAAACCGCATAAACAACTAATAACATTAATCAAGCTAAGACGTCAATTTAGAAGACAATTAATGGAAATAATTGATAGAGGATTAGAAACACAAATAAATAAAATTAGAAACCAAATCAGAGCAGAAGTAAAATTATTAAAATAAGAAAAATGGGACACTTTCTGCTCCCGAATATATAAAAAAAACAGACCCAAAACAATTTTGGGCACACTTGAAAAGACTACAAATTGAGACACAGCAATAAGAAAATACCAACCATTAGAACACAACACATACAAACAGAAGTATTCAAACAACAACTTCAAAACACGCTTAAAACAAACAACAACCTAGACATGAACACATACTTTTATAACAAAGTAAATAACTTTATAATGAATAACAGCGAGCTATTCGAACCACTTTTCCCAGTCAACTTAAATGACTGTCAAATCAACAACACAAACACAATTCCCCGACACGAACTCGTAGAAGCACTAACAAAGATCCAATACAAATCTCCAGGAGACGACAGCATACAAGCCATATTCCTTAAAAAAAGGCACTCCGAAATTATTTGAACAATAATTTTTGATTTATCATTATACTCTGGTTATATTCTCGTTTCTTGGAAGCATGCATATGTACTAATGTTCCATAAAGAAGGAAAGCCAAGCAGTAAACCAAATAGTTACCAACCAGTCAGCCTGACCAGATGTGTAGACAGAATTCTTGAGAGAATAATCAATAACAGACTCTCCACATTCCTGAAGACAACATTAAAATTACCAGAAGAACAAAACGGTTTCAGAAAATTCAGACAAACTACAGAACGTTTAGTTAGACTAACAGAAACAATTTTTGATAGTTTTAACAAACGAGAATGCACTGTCGCTTGCTTTCTCAATATTGAGAAGTTATAATGTGACGGTCAATCCCACAATTCGTTGGTAAAAGAGTAGCCCAAGAGTTGGCGGTGGGTAGTGATGACTAGCTGCCTTCCCTCTAGTTTTACACTGCTAAATTAGGGACGGCTAGCACAGATAGCCCTCGAGTAGCTTTGTGCGAGGCCTGGCATGGCCAAGCGCGTAAGGCGTGCGACTCGTAATCTGAGGGTCGCGGGTTCGCGCCCGCGTCGCGCTAAACATGCTCGCCCTCCCAGCCGTTGGGGCGTATAATGTAACGGTCAATCCCACTATTCGTTGGTAAAAGAGTAGCCCAAGAGTTGGCAGTGGGTGGTGATGACTAGCTGCCTTCCCTCTAGTCTTACACTGCTAAATTAGGGACGGCTAGCACAGATAGCCCTCGAGTAGCTTTGTGCGAAATTCCAAAACAAACAAACAAACAATATATTTATTTGACAAAGTTTTGAATGTTTCTGTGGAATAAACTCACAGGTTTCAGTTTATTTTATTTCTACTGTTAACACAAATTATGTCGTACATTATATTTTCAGATAACCACAGCATATGCAAAACATAAATATTTATTTCGTTTACGACAGCTTTCATTTTTTAGTTTAAATTAACTTCTTGAGGCTTACAACTCTAAATATTCAGTTTTGGGGAAAACGCGGATAATTCTTTTTACAGCGTTTTGCTTAATAATAAACGATTAACAAAAGTAGCATAATTTTTACTTTTTTATATCCTGTCACGCAATTTTACCTAATCTTGTGCAAACCCTCTTTATTAATTACTAACTTCTGTTTCTTTTATTTATTATTCATATTTGATTTTTTTTATATTGGAATATTCTAAACTGACATAATATATTTGTTTGTTGTAGCCCATCCTCCACTGTAAACTTATTTTGTACATTTTTTCGCAGTATTAACAGTCGAGAAGCGCAACAGGGTAAACAATTAATGTAAACGGTTACCGCTAGTCATGACGTCATCATGGCGACCGCTAACGATATGGGGAAAGATAAAGTCAAATCGAAAGATCCACGTGGCAAATTCAAGTCTCGTTTGTTGAAAGTGATGAGTACATATGGCAGAGAACTGTGTTTTATATTGGCTGTTTTGTTTACGGCACTCGCAGCTCTACATAATGGGTAAATTAAATCAGTTGTATATAGTTTTGTGTAGCCTAGCCACTTCTGTTCAAAGATCAGTTTTCATTGCTAAAGAAGGCGCTGATGTTTTAGGGTGACTGCACAGTTTTAGAAGCAAAAGCCCCGCCCCCTTATTTTTTGAATGCTTTTCCAGCAGCGGTGTTGCATGTGTTAAACCATGTTCACTGTAGTCTTTTAGTTTTAACATTGTGAATATTGTATGCAAGAATACTGTCGTAAATCAAAATTTTGTTTTGTTTTACCAACTTATAGGAAGTACCTGCATGATGAAATTTTACGAGTTGCATACACAGTTCGTACTAAGCAAAATAACAAACACAAATGTTCTCGGGATAAAAACAACAACAACACAAAACACTCTTAGAACTGATCTGTTTACTTTTCTGTTCACTTTTATGTTTGTGTGGATAGAGATTGTTCTTAGGAAAGTATATTTCTTCTGCATAAATATTCCAGTACTTTTAGGTTTAGGTGATCTATTCATATGTATATACGGGTTTGTTAGCAAGACAGAATAAGTCACAATTGTTAGTAACAATCTAGATAGAAAACTAAACAAAAGTAAGATTGTAATAATTGGTATTTAAGTATTGAATAAAGGCCATTTATTCTATCAGTGCAGAATAAGTTGTAATCACTAGTTTTCTGTTAGCTTTCAGTGAAAAGTTATTTATGTAACTCTCCAAACTGTTGCTAATATATATATTTCTGAGTAATTCTGTCTCGCTGCACTAACCCAGCAAGCAAGAATTACATTTATGTTAAACGTTTAAAACCAGTCCTGTTTTTTATTCAACAGGTTTAACAGTTAGTATAGATCTAAGTGTACTTTGCTGCCCCACACTGCACGTAATAAAAGTTGGAAGCTATCACTATATTATTCATTAATTTCTATCTTATTTTAGTTGGACATTCTAGAGATTAAGAACTGATATGTGGTAGGTTATTTCCATGTGATATTCAGATAATGGGAATAATCCTAAACATTAATAATTGAAAATACTAGTTTGATTAATTGCTTATCCTTGACACAGTTGTGACACTAATCAAGTAAGGCGAATAACCTCAACAAGGATTGATACTGGCAGTATTGTGATTACTTGATTGGTTGGAATCGCTAATTGTTTTAATTGTGATTACTTGATTGGTTGGAATCACTAATTATTTTAATTGTGATTTTAGTTAATTAATTATTTCATGTGACATGAATTGATACTCTTAGGTAATCAGTTATGTAACAAAATGGTCATAATATAGGCACAGCATAGGTCCATTTGGTCCTTTAAGATTATCTTTACGTACTGAACCTTAAGAAAAGTAATGAATTAATTCACATCTTTATATTTCACACATCTCCCCCCACCAGAGGCACAGTGGTGTGTCTGCAGACTCGCACTGTTAAAAACCAGGTTTTGACACTCATAGTGGGCAGAGAACGGATAGCCCATTGTGTAGGTTTGTGCTTAATTCTACATGAACCTTTATGTATTTCTGGAAGTAATTGATTATTTTCCTAAGTTTCTGTCCATGTGAAGCTGCTGGCATATACTTAATATGTAACTCATTCACATTGTTAGAAAAATAAAACTGTTTTAACTGGAGCCTAGTTTTACTTTTCCAAATCTAAGTGTTGTTTTCTCTCATCCTCTTCAGCATATAACACAAATAAAAGAGATTTATCCTTTATATGACCCCTTAGATATACTTGTCAACATCAAGAAAATTACCTCTTACCCTTTTTTCTAAAGATAAAATAAGTTGAAATAACTTTTATTTTAATTACTACCCTTTGATTCATGAAACATTCTAGTGGCCATCCTCTGAACCGTTTCTAATAAATCGGGATCCTCTCTTAAATAGACAAAACCACACACAATATTCCAAGTGAAGTTAAAGTAGATATCTGTGTAGATAGGTAATTATTTTTTTTTACTTACAACCAAAAAATAGTTGGAACAACTGGATATATTAATTTCAATACTTGATTGTTTTCGTAAGTTATGGCTCTAACTTATTAAGGTGAATTAATCAAATATGCCAGTGAGAAATCATAATGGCATTATTTTGGTTAGTTGGAATAATCAGAAACTTTAATTTTGGTTATTTTTATGGCGTTAATAAATTTAATTATAATTTTGACTTTGTAAATTTTTATGGTGTTAATAATTTTGACTTTGGAATTTTATTTGATGATCAGGTTAGTAGCCATGTTCTACCAGCTACCATGTTATACACTGTGCAATAATGTATTTTGATTTTTTCCTAGACTGTGATTTCTTTCTTAAAGGTTTCTGTATGTTTTGCAAAGCGTTTTTCTATTTTGTGTAATACTTGTATCCAGTGTGTATGTGGTTTTATGTAGATGAAGCTAGAATAATACAGATTTTTTTCTGTGGGTGCTATAAAATTAGTGTTTGTTTTAGGTACATTTTCCTAATAATTTACTCAGTATATTTTATTAAAAAATATTTTGTTATGAAAATTTCTGGGATACATCTATGTACATTTTTAAGGAGTGTTCTTATTTCACTTGTGTTCTGAAGCTTCTCTAAAGTGTTCTGATTCACAGTATTACCTAAAAGAATAGATTTCAGTTTTTCTCACACTTCTGTAATTTTTTCATTTGGATGTTTTAGCTTGTGTACAATCATCTTGTTCCTTAAAACATTGAAAATGTTAATTTTATGTTGTGATGTGAAATAAAATATTTCTTTAAGAGAGGCTAAAGTTTTTGGACTAGAGGAAAAATTACTTTTTGCCCATAGAACTACTGCAAATTAGCATAAAATGTAATAGATCTATGTCGGTATATAAACACACACACACACGTAAGTAACTTTTTATAATTTTTGTGCACAGTTAAGTGATGTGGTAAAATATTGGTTTATATTTTTTGTTTCAGCTACTAATTGTGAATCAAAGTTTTGAAATCTCAAAATTATAACATAACAAAATATAGGATGAAGTAAATATAAATAAACTTGGTGGAATAGTTGTTTTTGCTTTTTGAAACACTTACTGAATATTAATACTGTAGGTTTAATTTTTTAAAATTTGCCATTTTAAACCATTTGCTGTATAATTTTAGTATGTAGTTAACTTTAACTGTGTTTAACAGAAATGAAAACTAGACTATTTTTGACAGCCCACCAAAGACTAGGAAAGCTAGTCCTCCACAGAAGTTTTTCTCGTCCTCTTCCTTAGTGAGTGACTATTATTTAGGCTCTATGCAACAACTGAATGGATTACTTATGGAGAAAGAAGTGTCATTTGTGATGTATTATGCCCCATGGGATTCCACTTGTATTGAAACACAGGAAGAATTTGAAGCTGTAGCTAGATTTTTTCTCACTCAGGTAAGTTCTGTGCAGTCTTTGTTTTTCTTAAATTGTACAGAAATGTTAAATAGAATATACTTTCTTTTCAGTCCTTATATAGAGGGAGAATTGTACAATTAATTACATCAAAGTGTTGTTAGTGTTTTATCCACTTTAGCCTATGTATTCTGTTGAAGGTTATAACCAAATCATGTTTGTTCTGCCTAAAGTGCTAGGTAAAGAATTGCTACACTGAATATTTAGTAATATTAAAACTTTCTCTTGTAAACTGAGCTAGTCAAAGGTTATGTCTGTTACTATTTTACTGTTTACTGCTGGTTTATTTGATTGCATTTTTTAGTACTATAATTTACAAGAATGAAACAAAAATTCACACATTGTTTTCACGTTTTTTGTTTGATTAATACTTTTTAAGCAGTAAAATTACAAAATATTATTAAGTTGTACATTTATATTCATGTAACTCAAAATCAGTTTGTTGGACCTTTTTAGATTTTATGTATTTTTTGTTTCCTGGTTACAGTGGCATTAAAAATATGTTTATATAATCAGGCTGGTTCAACTAACACTTTTATTTATTGTTGACTTGCTGATTTTGCCATCATAAAACATATTTTTGTACTGTAATTAAAATAAATTCTGAATGTAAATTTTTATAGAAGAAAATAGGAACTTAATCAGCTGAAATCAGTCTTTGATAAGGGTTATTGATTGAGCAGTCATTTGTTTTCTGGATAATTTTGATTCCTAAACTGTAAAGTTAAATCCTTTCAGGAATATTGAGCATTATTTTTTTATTTTCTTATACATATTATTTTGTTGTTATTTGATTTAAGTCTGTTGTTAATTATGGTATTAATAATAATTTCAGTGTGGTATAAAATGCTTAAAAAATAACTTTGAGCAGATTTGTATTTTAAAATAACACTATAACTAGGCCTACCTTGTTAATAATTCACTTTTAGGGTATGTACATGTGACATAACTTTATTGCCAGGTGTTTTTTGCTGCTGTGAACTGCTGGTGGCGGATGGAGAATGTCGACAAAAGTTGCAGCCAGACTCGTATCCCGTCCTCATTGTTCACGTGCGATGGGCGACAGACATATATTACAAGGGTCCTCTTGTCAGAGAGTATATGATTTCTTTTCTGGATAATGTTTTGAATCCAATGAAAACATGTTACCATGAAAAAGAAATACTGGAACTTCAAGCACAGCATGAGGTATGTGCATTTTACTGTAGTAACATACTAATATTTAGTGTTCTTGTAAAGCTTTTTAGCCTCTCTGTCAATAAAATGAATATCATTCATCATAGAGCAGCATTTCTTGGTGAGCATATCAATGACAATCCAAGAAACATAAATTCCTGGTCCATAAAGAATGTTTCATCTGTTGCATGTTGTATATCAATGATTTTCAACATTGTTAGGGTGACTTGATGAATAAAACTGTTTAATATCTAACATTCCTACATGCTGCCTGATGGCTCGAGTGTTTTTGGCTTTGGAGATATCTAAAATTGTCTTGTTAGTGGACTTGACAAATGCTATCTAACAGTATAAAATGGTTTTGAAAATTGGACTGACTCATTCAGTTGTCTGTCTCTTCTTTACAAAGATGAATAATGGCCATATTAAGAAGACATAGTTTCATCTGGTGACCATTAATTAGTATTTTACTTTGGTATATCCAGCAAGAATTATAGGTTTGTGACAAATAATATTCAACTTGTTGATACTTGACTACATGCTAAATTTAGGAAAGGTAGTCTACATTCAGTATATAGTTCTTACTTTCCTTTTGATTTCTTTCATTGCATAACTTGAGGGGAAGATGTGGTTCTCTTGTTGGATCAGTAGCATGATTTGTCTATTCAGCTCATCACTGAAATTGAAAGCCAACCCCCACCATCCACTTTTGTTCTTGCAAAATGACGTAAATGTTGTCAAACTTTCATTCTTAAGTAACTAAACTAGAAAACCTCCTTACTTGTATTCAACCAAGGTTTTTCTTGTTTTACCAAACTGCCATCCTAGTTAAGGCATTATGATAACACACTGTCTCTAACCAGGTTATTTGTCATGTGATGATTAACTCATTTTATTAACTTCTCTCTTGACCCAGTTTCTTTAATTTATGGCAGGAGTTCCTTATCAGTGTAAGAATGTTTCAGAAATACTACTTGTATATGGATGAAATGCAAAGATTTTTCACACCTTGTAAATGAGGTCATCAACTGGTTTTATCATGTGATATTTTTATTGATATTGTCTTGTTTTTTCAGCTTGTCCAAAATACTTTGTTTTAGTAGCAACTGCCCTTTGGAGTAGAGAGCCAGTGTATATTTATTCACAGTCCTTTGAAATAACCCTAGTCAGTTTTAATACACATTTGAAGAAATGTCATTTCTTCCTAGATTTCTTAGAATGTATCAGATATGCTCTAGCTTTGGTAATGTATGATAACCAATCTTAAAGAAGACATTATATCACTGGTTTTCAAAATTTATGAAACCATGGGATTCATTTATTTCATTCTTTCTATCACTGAACCCCCCCACCAACCCTTAACCTATCCTTAAAGCTTAGCCTAGCTGAAAATGACCAAGTTTATAACAGCATTGCCCATGTAACTGTGTGGAGAAGACTGAATATCAAATGATTCATGATTTCTAAAAAATACATTAGGTTCCTGATGGGTCAACACATGGTCATTATAAAAACAATGCTATGACCTGTTTATATTTGTGGGGAATTCCTGATGACCCAGAACACAGTTTGAAAAACTGCATTGTATTATGATTATTTAATTAACGGTAGATTATTATTTATTGAAATTGATTTTTAATTTGTTTAGGAATTGAATTTTTAACTTTTTCTTTTTTCTTCTTCTTTGTTCAGAATAGGCTAACCTGTTAACATGTTGGCTCCCACGTGACCCACCGGTGAGTCTTCCAGTAAGACCCATACGAGCCACCGGTGAGTCACACTCTATTTTCTTTTTAAAAAGGGCCATTTATTGGCTGGGTCACAACAACTACATGTGCATTCTTCCCAAAAAAGTAATTGTAAAATGACCAGTTGGCCCTGAAAGTATTGGCAGAATAGGCTTGTGAGCCAACATGTTAAAGTTCTAAATACCAGTGAAAATCAAATACATTTTACACAAATTAATGAATAAAAAAAATTAAAAGGAAAATTTTGGTTCTCAAATCTTACACAAAAAGGGGTGGATTATAACTGAAATATTCTTAGGAATTCTTGTATCGGTATTTGCTTAAATTCATAAAAATAAAGTATTATTCTGAAAGTGGATTTTTCCTATTCTTTCTTGTTACTTTTTCATGAACAGTGGATCACTGAATATTTATATTTTTCTGTTGACATTAATACTTTGGAAGTTTCGTGTGTATCGCATCTTTCTTCAAAACCATTGTGGAATATCTTTGTCATTGCTATTAAAGTTTAATGCATGATGGATATAAAATAAATATCTGTGTTGTTTAAATGCATCAAGTACCATACCTATTTATAAAAAAAATATTAGGTTGTCCAGAAATAAATGTCATTTTTGAACTGCAGTGTTTGGAAAAGTATAAACCAGTGTTGTAAAACATGCTTTAATTAAAGTAAGCACCATTTGCTTCCACACACTTTTGCCAACATGTAACGATGATGTTTATGCCCCAGCTGTAGAAATCTATGGTCATTGAACTCCCTGAAAGCTTCTTCTGCAGCTGCCTGGTTTTGAAAACGTTTACTGTTCAAAAAGTTCTTAAAGTGCTTGAGAAAATGAAAATGTTTAGGGGAGAAGTCTGGGGAATAAGGTGGATGAGACATAACCTCAATTTCTGAGTTGTTCAATTTTTGGAGTGTCATCCTTGACAGGTATCGTAATGCCAATTTTGTTGATCTTTAGTCAGCTGGTGTGGAACCCACTTATCCAACTTTTGCATCTTTTCAATCACACTCAGGTGGTTGGCAATTCTTGATTTCCTTGCACCTAGCTTTTCTGCAAGCTCGTGTACTGTTGTGCGAGAGTCTGTCTCAACTGCTTCCCATAATATGTTTTAATCTAAGGATAGTTTCCTTCCACGACCTTCTTGGTCTTCAAGACTTTCATCTCCATGACAAAACCTTTGGAACCAATGCTGAACAGTACATTCAGTAACAGATCCATGGCTGAATGTCTGGTTGATGTTCCATGTAGTTTCAGTAGCTTTTTACTCAAATTTGAAGTCATATAGGAAAATCAGACAAAAGTCCATGTTGCTCATGCTGTCTTGGGGGTTGTGAAACTTACTCTGAGTAGAGTTAAAACAGCAGAGAATTAAGACACCTTGTTAGCGACGAACGTTGGATTAAACCAACCAGCCAACAATAATTTCCTCAATATTCAGCTTCTAAATGTCATCGTGAGAATTCTGACATTTATTTCTGGAAAAACTAATATTTTGCAATATCCAGAAATGTCTTTTTTTGTCTTAGTAAAAGATTTATTGTTATTTTGCCAGGCAGTTCTTGTAAGTTTTTTTGACTTCCAAGCTTCACCAGAGCCACGGGGGTACAAACAGTTTTATATGGTATCACTGACTGCTCTCAACATTGGTAAGTATGGGTTGAAGCTAATTTCTCTGGAGTATATTTCTGTTGTTATCTATAAGTATCACTTATAACTAATTATATTATTTATATATTATAAAGAGAACCTACTCATGCTAGTGCTAGAAAATACAGAAATATAATGTGAATACTATGTGTATAACAATTGATAATGTTTCAGTAACTTGATACTATGAAAATTAATTCAAGTATGAGGCTTTGAGTTGAACCAGCATTCAGTATTGTCATGTCAAATTAGTCAGAACTTTGTCTTCAAGAGCACACTTACATTGTTCAGGCTTTATACTTGGCACTTTTGATGACTGTGGTATGATAGTTGTGTCAGAATGTAATTTTAAAGTTACAAAAGTTGTGAAGTTTAGGGGAGTGGTTTGTCTTACTGAATATAACAAAAATAAAGAAACATGTTTTCTAAAGAGAGCTGGCATGGATATTAAAACTTCAAGTACATAAAATATTGAAGCGTTTTTGGACATTTCGAATATTTAATATCTGTGTGTGCTCGGGATGGGTGCGACGTATGTACACAGAGGCATAAAAAACGGTCATGTAACAACGATTGTTAAGAGGAGAAACTTTCTGCTGCTATGCTTATATAAAAAACGGTCATGTAACAACGATTGTTAAGAGGAGAAACTTTCTGCTGCTATGCTTATATAAAAAACGGTCATGTAACAACGATTGTTAAGAGGAGAAACTTTCTGCTGCTATGCTTATATTGCTACAAGCATAGTCTAAAGCTACATATGATTAATGATTATAGTGTATAAAACTGCCAGGAAAGGAAGGAAGCCTGCCCTTTGATGAAGTATTAATAACAAGAAGAGCAGCTGCTGATTTATAGGCTTCATCTGCAGCCAGTGAATAAGTTGTTTTTTGTTTCTAGATGTTGCACACAATCACTAGTAAAATGACCAATTAAGTATCAGAACTGCTTGTATGTAGTTGTGTATACTATTTGGCAGAATGTAAGAATTCTAGAAGAAAATTTAATAAAAGTTCGTGTAATGAGAGGAAAATGAATTTTCCTGCATCCCAAAGATTGTGTTACAGACTCCACGTCCATGGATGTTCCAACGATGAGTCCTCTATCCATTTCTCACCTGAACTCTCTGTAAGTAACTTACTGCATCATTACTGACATTGGTTAACATAGTAAGAGAAGGCTGAGTTTGTGTATAGAAAGTTTTTGCTATAAGGAATGTTTTGATAATTGAACTAGAAGGATTTTTAGTTTAAAGAAGAATATGCAATGTTAAGTGCAAACCTTTGGATGTTTGGAAAGTTTATTAAAAGTACTTATTTTGGAATCTTGGTCTCAGAGTTGAATTTTTTGCTTTAACTGCAAACCCTCAAGTTAGTGTCTGTGTGTTCCACTTGGCCACTGCATTACTGAATTAAATAAATAACATTGTAACTGGCAGTGATGGTTGAAGTTCCAATGGCTCAACCTGGCCTGCATCTGTCATAGTACAGGATAAAGTTTTGACCTTCTTAGGCCATCTTAACTGAAGATGATCTAAGAAGGGTGAAACGTTGTAAAAATGTACCTTTGTTAACCCGAAGATGACTTTAGAAGGTTGAAATGTTGATCTCTGCTTTATTATCAATAGTGTTAATTCCCACACCAGCCATCCTGAGAGACATTTTTACTTGAAGTGGGTTTCTCGTCATCATGAAAGAAGTGCATACTTCTTAATGTTAATTTAGAGTTTTGTCTGGATTTTTATTTTAAGAGGATGTTTTATTTTCTGTTAAACTTAATTTTATTTTTAGAAATATTTATCTTTTTATTGTGTAGAGATTAAAGGTTTCTAAAGTTAACAACTTCCTTACCTTAAAATGTATTTCAGATGGTCAAACCCCCCCCAGATCTTTCCTCCCCAT
Organism: Tachypleus tridentatus; assembly: GCF_004210375.1. Classification (NCBI taxonomy): domain Eukaryota; kingdom Metazoa; phylum Arthropoda; class Merostomata; order Xiphosura; family Limulidae; genus Tachypleus; species Tachypleus tridentatus. The sequence continues at coordinate 10,746,014 of NC_134833.1, forward strand.
TTTTTAATTTTGAGCTTGTGTTCAAGTGCTACTGCTGATGTGGATTACTGTGCATAGAAGATATATTGTTCTCCTTTTGTCTGTTGGTGAAGGACTGTAGTTTAAGGATGATAACATTGTAAGCTGGTGTATCATGGCATAAACAGAAAGTGCCACAGTAGTGGTGCAAGCTAATTGCCATTTGTTTTGCAAACAGAAGTTTCTGGAATACATTTGTGGTTAAGGAAATTGTTAACTGTTATATTAAGACTTATTTTTTAATTTTTCTAAAATGCAATTACAATAAAAGCTTGAGCTATAATTCCGACACATAGATAGAATAAGTGTTTGTTAAACTATTTTGAAAAGTTTAGTCAGAGTGAGTTGTGAGAGATTCATAGGTTTTTGTTTGTTTTTAGTTGCAAATGCAATCAAGACAAATGGAAAAATCCACTGGAACTTTTCTGCCATATTAAATGTATTAGTTTGTTATTAAATGCTTGTTAGCAAGTTGAGGATTTATTTGTTTTCACTGTTCAAAAATAGTACATTAAAAACAGTTCTGACTAATTTGTGAAATGCATATTTTTGTATTTTAGTTTAAGTATGATTGGCTGTTGTGCTCTAGGGTTGCTTCAGATTTTTGCAAAAAAAATATTTTGATTAAAGTTACTCGTAAAGGATGCATTTCATAGCCATCCCTCCAGTAAAATCAAGGGTAGGTTAAGGAACAAGAACAGTGATTTGGTGATAATTTCTGGTAGAATGACAGGTCAATTGCAACCTCTTGATGTGTCAATTAACAAATCATTCAAAGATCGTATCCATAAGCATTATGATGCTTGGCTGAATAAAGACAGTTATGCTTTGACACCAAGTGGTATAATAAAAAGGGTATGAGTAATAATGGAGTGAATTTCAAAAGCTTGGAAAGAAGTGTCAGATGGTATTATTAGAAAACTGTTTTTAAAATGTTGTTTACCTGATGAGTAAGATGGAACACGATGACATTCTTTGGGACAGTAGTGAATCAAGTGATGAAGATACTTCAACTTCAGAATATAACAGTGAATCAGAAGAAACATTGGATTAAAATTCAGATTAAATAAAGAAAGCAGGAAGAAACATTGCTCCAATGAAAACTTAAAATTTCTTATATATTTGTGTATTTTTTCTTATATTTCATTTTAAATACATTATTAACATGTTTAATTCATTAATAAACTCGTTTAAAACGTATTTACTCTTTTCTGACTATCATCCTTTTTATTTTCTTGAAAATCCCTTTTTGAAAGTGGAGTACATCTTAAATTCGGAGTAACACGGTATATCAAATACACAAAAGAATGTGACATTATAAAACAAGATCTACATTTTTCTCAGATCCTACCAGAAGACTTGGGTTTGGCATCATAACTACCAAAAAAATGGCACTGAAGCTAAAAATCACATCTTCCTCTACAATTGTTCTATATCTGTGGAATGGTACAGAGGTAAGAAATTGCATGTTTTAACCCTTAATAGGGTAGTTTTTATTAGCTACTTTTTGGGCTAGTTGTAAAAGAATATTATTTGTTAAAACAATCATTTTTAAAACAAAACTGTTCCCCAATACATTTATATTGTATATGATAATTTTATCTTTTGTAAGTTTCTCTAATTTGAATATTGTTTTGTCAACATAATTCAGTTTCTATATATTTCAGAAACTTCTTTAATTCTCTAAGATATTTCAGCATTTCAGGAGATGTAGACATTAATTGTTCCATTTTTATGATTGAAAAGAAACAAACTTGTTACAGGTCTACTTTTATCTTTTTACAGTTACAGCTATTTACAGATTGAAAGTGAAGTCCTTCAGTCCAGTTTTTACCATGACATAATTTGGTGTTGATGTGTTATGTTTCACATTCCTCAACACGTGCAATGAAGACACTTAGTATTTTTCACATTCCTCAACACGTGCAATGAAGACACGTAGTATTTTTCATATTCCTCAACACGTGCAATGAAGACACGTAGTATTTTTCATATTCCTCAACACGTGCAATGAAGACACGTAGTATTTTTCACATTCCTCAACACGTGCAATGAAGACACGTAGTATTTTTCCTTTGAATTTTTTAGCCAAGGCATTATTTTGTTCATTGAGAGGTGAAATAGTAGTTGTATAATTGATGATGGAATTAGGTCACCTGGACAGTTTTTGTTTGGAAACATATCTTTAATCTTTTCTCTTATATTGATCCAACTTATTTTTGATTTAGTTAGTGGTGATATGATAAGAAAAATCTATTTATTATGTAGTACTGTGCAAAAGTGTTAGGACAAAGTTAACAATTAGATTTCAGGCAACTTTCATAGAATAATGAAAGGTAAATCACAGGTGAAAAAACATTTGATGAATCTTCTTATTTAGTACAACAGTAACTCAGTGGATGTGTTTGAGTTACAACATTTGATTACTCTTCATACTTATTACAACAGTAACTCAGTGGATGTGTTTGAGTTACAACAGTTGATTACCCTTCATACTTAGTACAACAGTAACTCAGTGGATGTGTTTGAGCTACAACATTTGATTACCCTTCATACTTAGTACAACAGTAACTCAGTGGATGTGTTTGAGTTACAACATTTGATTACCCTTCATACTTAGTACAACAGTAACTCAGTGGAAGTGCTTGAGTTCAGCAAATAGTTAATATTTGGTACGTCCTTCGTGTGCTTTAATAACAAGAGATGGTATTTCAGACATTGTCACAGCAGATTTATTAAAATATCCTTTGGGATTTTACTTCAGATGTCTGATACACTCCCATAAAGTTTCTTTGGAAGTAATTTTGATTTGTCAATACTATTTTGTATTGGATGTAGAATATATTACTTTTTAAACTTTTAATTTATTTTATTATAGAAGCATGTATTTACAAGGGTATGTATTGTAGTTACTATTTCTTTGACCAGTGAAAAGGCATTTTTGATGTAATACAGGTGTATCCTGATAAAAGAATGGATATAAAAAACATTCTGAACTGGGCTTACAACAGGCTTCAACAGGTAACACATATTTAATCTATCTTATTAAGAATAATGTTTGTTTGTTAAATAATTGCTGGAAATAGTTTTATTTAAATAGCTTTTGTTTGTTAAATTATCATTTGTTTTTAAAGTGGATGATCTTACATCAAAAGGAAGATAGAATATAACTTGATTTTTAATAATATTTGAAATGTTGTTTTTAAAAAGTAACATTTTCTTTAATAATCTATTTTTTTCCATACAACTTATTACGATTATACGTAACTTTTTCATTTGCTTTAGGATTAAAATTTTTCAATCAAGATTTTCAATTTGTCAATTCTGTGAAGGTTCACCTGATAAAGTGGATTTGTCCATTACAATCAAAGAGCAAAATGCTTTCTGGATTGATTGAAAACTATCCAACTCTTGTTTTATTTACCCCTCGTGACCTAATCCGAGGAGTTTCTCCGTATTATGATTTGGTAGGTATAATTATTTATTGCAGTTTATTTGTGAGGTGTTCTATTGTAAAAATAATCTGGTTCTTTTATTCTAGTTATTTATGAATTCAGTACATCAATATATACATAGCCAAAAAATAATATTCATCTTTACATTGCTATAAACATGTGTCCCACAGTTTGGGGCTGTAGGTGCAATACAAGAGTGATGGTGAAGTCCCACTGTTTTATTAGAGTACCAAAGAGCTGGTTGGTGGTAGGTTATAATGACTATCTACCTTTCCTCTATTAATTCAAAATTTGAAATGGTTGGTGCAGGTAGCACATCAGCAGCTTGTCATGAAAATCTAATATAATGAAAAAAATAATTTACATGTTGGAAGTTGGATGCTTGTCAATGAAATACGTTAAGTTTCCTTCAACATTAGTACTTAAAAATTGATAAAATGAAAGTGCAAATTATTGTTAATAATTTATATTGATCACAATTTAATACTGAAAGACAGTAAGATAAAAGATATTAGAATGTTTTTGCTGAACAAATTTCCTTATTATTTACTTGTGATGGAAAACCAAACATTTGTTTTAAAAAAATTTTGAGAATTGAGCAGGAATTTATACGAACACATGGAATAAGTTTTTGCAAAGTTCTGTTGCTAAATCATAACATAATTTTACTGGTCTGCAAATGTAGCTCAGAGAAGTTGTACTGGACTATTACAACTGTAACTCTTCAACCTACATTACATCTGTGGTGCAAAAGTTATCCCAGCGAAGAAAACAGGCAGAGATAGACCTTCAAATACTACGTGAAGAATGCTCTCTTGTTTTGGAGGAACCACATCTTAATGAGGGAAGAATGTATTCTCACAGATTTTTATTATTATTAATTTTGTTATTTATGTGGTTTTATTTTGTGATGTGTTTTCTTGATAGTCATTATTAATTTGTAATGATGAAAACTGGTTATTACTTTACTAATTGCTTATGTTTCAATAGGTATAATAATAATAATAGATATAATAATATTAATTATTACAGAATTCAAAATCTGATCAAGAAATATCAAACTCTAACACTTCAGAAGTGAGAGATGACAGAGTAATTCAGATGGTTTCTACAGTCCACAAACATCAGTGTCAGTATTTCAAGGCTGTCCTTGGTTACAGTGACATTGGTTTTCCAACTACGCAGTTTTCTGGTGATCTTCATGAAAATTTTACAGGACTTGGTTGTCAAACAAACATTACTTTAAAAGCCATTGCATTGGATGCTGTTCAGTTTCACACATTTCCAGAACACTTAGGAATTAATATAATGGAAGAAAAACATCAAACAGCTGTTTTGATTCTTGACATGAAAGTAAGTTCACCATTAATGAATTTCAAAAACATGATATAAAATTATTGGTGGGCCTAGCTAGGAAATGTTTCAGTGTAACGAAATATGTAATTTTTCCATTGTGTTAATAATAATAGTAATGTTATTTATTCAAGTGAAAAACTGATTTAGAAAATATGAGTTTTGAATAAGGTCGATGAATTAAATTTGTCTTTAATGGTAAAAAATATTTTCATTAACAGTTTAGATTTTGTTTCACTCTGGAAAGATACAACTGTTCATTTATTTTAATTTTACAGATTATCTGCTAAACTGTATCATGAGAAATGCTGCCCAGAGACACAATGTTTTTATTTTTTTACTGGAACCTATAAAAGAACAGTCTAGAATTGTATAATATTCTGTATAGTTTGTAGAATTGCAACAATGGATTTTTCTTGCTTCTAAGTGTAAAATAAAAGATGTAGCAAGAAATGTAATTAAAAAACATAGATCTAGTCTATATTTTATTTTTCTAATTTTATCTTTTCCATATCTTGTATAAAAATCTTAAGAATTCTTCCTAAATTCAAATTGAATCTAAAAATGTACTTATTTTTTGTTCAAAAAAACTAAGATTGGTAAAAAAGTGGGATTACCAGTAAAATTGGGCTTTTATTTTTTGTTGCAGTCAGAAAGTATTAAGTTGTTCCAGATTTTCTGTATCTTTTTATGACTTTGAAATTACTTTTATACAATATTCTACCTTTTTCTCAGTGATTACTGCCCTTTATATATGGAATGTTTTGCTCACCACCAGTCTTGAGCTCCCATCTACTATTACATGTTTGCAAATGCCATAGTTTCACTGTAGTGTGTAAATTAGCATGTGACAACCCTCTAACCAATAAGAATGCGACACACCCTCCTGTCACACTGACTCTTTGCTGTAGAACCTAATCTTTGCTTTTTTCATTTAGCATTGTTAAGTGCAAACATTTCAAAATATCTTGTTTTCTGAACAGTTTTCATCGACAGTTTGAACAACTTTTGTAGTTGTTTCTAGTTTTTCTTTAAAATATTTTTTTGTTCTACAGTGAAACTAGATAATGAAGACAGCAGCATTTAAAATACTTATTGTAATTTTAACTGTTATACAGCTGTTCGTGTTACTGCATATGAGGGGGGAAAATGGCCCAGTTTTTCACTTGTGAAATGTGCTAACCCTAAACATAAGTGTTCCATACTACCAGCTTTTATCTCCAATACTGTATGTTTTAGTAAATGTAATGCTAATGAAATGTTTGTATAATTTTAATTCACATTTCATATGTTTAATAATTTTAATTTTGACATTTCAAAGATAAAAACAATAGGTAATTAGTATTTTCAAAACAAAATTAAATGTTTAATATTGTGTCTATTATTATTTCTTAAATTTAGTTATTCAGTGTAGACCTCAGCAATTAATGTTAAATTAAGATTTTGTTTATATATGTAAAAACGGCTCGTTTGGGTTGAGAAAATATTTTACGATGAGGAGCAAACAACGTTTCGACCTTTTTCTGTCATCAGAACCCGAAACCATCTCAACCCAAACGAGCTGTTTTTACATATACATTTCTCTACAAGTGGGTTTTCTCGACATCACAGAATATTTTGTTTACACCTTCCTGTATCTGTGGAAATGCATCAGGTTAACAGTTAATCCATACAAGCTGTTCTCATGCTGTTTGCTGATAGTTAGCCAGACCACTGACCACTAATTATCATATTCTTATGGCCGAAAGCTGATAAATGTTTTTTTTTTTTTTTTTTCAGTTATATTTCATTTAGTTTTGTTGTTTTTGCTTCACCTCTTTTGCTTTGTTGGTAAAGAAAATGTCATAACAGCTATGTGTACATGTCATATGTCAGTTTTAAGCTAGGTTCAAGATCTTGCTATTGTTTCTCAGAGGGTAAACGATAGATCATTTTTGACGTTATCTTGGGAATACTAACTTTAACCTAACAGATATAACATTAAAGGAAAAAAAATGCATTTTTTTTACATTAAGGTCGTAGGTGTGTTACAAGAATGACATAAAAAACAAACAAAAACGGATGTGATTAAAGTAGCTCAGGAGTTGGCAGTGAAAAGTGTCCAATAGCTGCTTTCCTTCTAGTTTATCATTCAAAGTTAGGGATAATTAGTGCAAATAGGTCTTGTATAGCCGTGGACAAGAAACAACAAAGTTTTTGAAACAATTCATTAAGCGTTTCTTAATATGTAATCAGGCTGTCATAATACTGCTATGTAAAGTAAATGTATGTTGGAAATGTTGTATCTATTTGCAAGGTCTGATCTTTCAACATAAATGTGTTACATCTTTTATGTTACTGTGTATTTTTTGCATTTTCCTGTAATTTGCATATTAATATATTGTGTGATTTTTGTGTTTGTTTTGTAAATATGCTGGTTTTTATTACTTTTTCATTTGGATTTGTCTTTTAATTTTCAGTTTACTTTTTGAAAGTGGATATTTGTAGCTTATTTTGATTCTAGAAATAGTTATAGAATCATAACAAAAAATGAAATTTAACAATTACACAGAGAAGATGGCAAGCAAGGCTAAGAGTGTAAACAGTGTAGGTGTACATATATCTATGAAGTGTATTAATCGAACCAGAATTTGTTTTATATCTTCCACAGTTTAGGTTTTTCTACATCCTGTCACTGTCATGAACTTGAGCGAGGGTATTAAGTTCTGGTGTAACTAAATAACTTGTTCTGATCAAAAGTTGTGTAACTGTAATAAAAACAAATAGAAAAAAGAAAATTTTAATTTCTCACTAAAAATAATGATATATGAACAACTTATACTACATTTGATTGGAGTGTTATAATAGCAAGTAGTTTTGTTTGAATTTTCCTATATTTAATCGAACTAATTAAGTTGGTATCTGTTTTCCTTTTATGTACTAGATAATTTTATATACAATTTATTATGTAGTAGACAAGAAATAATTTAGAATTAATAATCTTTCTAAATAATAAATATCTATAAAATTTAAGATGCAGCAGATACTAATTGACAACTGATAGGCCTAAAGATTGGAATAAGTCATGCTCTAATAAGGTTTAGTTTATATCCATTGACTTCTTTATTTATTGCAGGTGTATTTTTTTAGCAGTAAAATGATTACAAATAGTTTTTTAACAGTTAATAAAGTTTTTAATGTACAAAATGTGAACTAATAAGCTCTACAAATTTTCAGAAAGAGACACATTATTTACTGAAGGAAGAAATAGACAAAAATTCACTGAGTAAGTTTTTTTTCTCTGTGATATTCATAAAATATATATTACATTAGCTCATACTATTAATGTATAAATGATTGACAGTTTGCTGCAGCTCAGCATGGCCAGGTAGTTAAGGCACTCGACTCTTAATGCGAAGGTCATGGGTTTGAATTCCCATCACACCAAACATGTTTGCCTTTTTAGCCACGGGGGCATTATAATGTGACGGTCAGTCCCACTATTCATTGGTAAAAGAGTAGTTCAAGATTTCATGGTGGGTGGTGATGACTAGCTGCCTTCCCTCTAATATTACATGGCTAAATTAGGGACGGCTAGTGCAGATATCTCTCGTGTAGTTTTGTGCGAAATTCAAAACAAACCAATTTGTTGTACTTCAGTGAACAAAAGTAAAGTGTCCTTTATTATAAGATAAAGAGAAACAACAAGAATTATTTTGGAAAGATGTCTGTGTTAGAAGTTTCTAATTTTTAATGACTAAATGAACTTTTTCCCATATATTTCTTTTTACTTTATGAAGTGAATTTCATTGCTAATTACACCAGAGGATTATTGGACCGTTACTTGAGGAGCACGATTAAGGAAACACGAGAATGTGTAATGACACCTGATAGTGAACACATTTGTGTCCATGAAGTGACTACAGATACTTTCAACAGAGTAGTAATGAATCCTGACAAGGTAAAGTAGAACCTCCATACATTGATTTCATTTTGTAACCATTGTTCACAAGCTGTAAAAAAATTATATTGTCTACAATTTATAGTTTCATTCTCATTGTAATGAAAATCCAAAACAAAGTTTTTGACCACTTTCATAGTGATTTGTAATCCCACATTGGAATTCATTATTTAAAAGTACATAACTTGTGTGTTTTAAAAAAATATATCATAAGTATTTCAGGTGTTTAAAAATAATATTTCTATTCTTAAACTTCATTTTACTGAAGAAGCAAATATTTCTGTAACCAAGTCTTTAAAATTAGGATATGGAATTAGTTACTGCAACTTTTGTATAGTTACACCCTTGTGCAAATTAATTGAAACAAATGGTCATTTTACAATATTTTCGGCATGGTGGCCGGTGTAGGCTCACTGGACCACCCGCTGATTTCCTTTTATAGTCATTTCTTCACACAGACGGCAGCATTAGCTGTGTTTTGCAGTACGGTCGATCTATTTTTGGGATAAATGACAAAATTTTGAGGAATATTACATCATTTGAAATTGCGTTAGAAGGACAAGGAGACCAGTCAAAAAAACAACTTTTTACCAACTCAATGAAGAAAATACTTTTCAATGGGGTCTGAAATACAAGAACTGGATGCAAGAACAAAGGAGGAAGGGTGTTATTCAGTGATGAGACTCATTTCTTCGTACAGGGTCAAAGAAGTCTGCATGTTCGCAGATCTCCAGGTGAGATATTCAAGAATCTTACATCAATCAGTTCGTAAAACATGCGTTGAAGAAAATGTTTTGCAGAGAAGAGTCGTTCCAGTATTGAAAAAGAGATTTCCAGATGGATTTGGCATTTTTCAGCAAGATCTGGCTCCGTGCCACACATTGAAACTTGTGAAGAATTATATGACTACAATGCGAATAAAGGTGCTGGACTGGCCTGGAAACTCTCCGGACTTAAATTCTATTGAAAATCTTTGTGCGATTTGTAAAGAAAGACTTTGGGGAAAAGACTGTTCTAGGAAAGATAAGCTAATTGAGGCCAAATTGAGGTGTGGTACCGCGATCCAAAAATTAGTAATGATTGCAGTCAACTCGTGGACTCAATACCAAAGCGGATTAATGATCTGAAAAATAAAGGCGGTCATATCATGTATTAATTTGTGATTAATGTTTGGATTCTCAGAAATAAAACCCAAAAAATTGAAAAAAATCGTAATTTTCTGTCTTCTTTCAATTAATTTGCACAAGGGTGTATGTTTTAATGAATTTCTTATTTTTATTAGGCTTACAGTAAGTGGTGGTGATGATGTTCCCAAACTCTAGACACAAAATCAACTTTTTTATCTTAATTAAAATGAGCTGCTTGCAAAACAAATAAGGATAAAGATAATAAGAAACTTTATCTATTCTTGCAAAAGTTATCCATTCTTATGGAATTCATAGGTTTAATCTTTAATAGGAACTTCTCTTGCCTTGTCTTTTGAACCATTATTTTTTCGAACCACACCAGTTTCCTATCCAAACAAACCTTTTTTCTGTTTTTCTATTTGTGGGGGTAGAAATATGAATAATCTGACTCTGTGGTACTTTGATAGGCTTATCAATTATTATACAATGCTAAAATCAGGGGTTTGATTCCCCTTGATGGACTCTGCAAATAGTCTGATGTGGCTTTGCTATAAAAAAACACACAAAACAGTTTTTATACAAACTTATTTTTATCTACAGTGTGTTGTTAGGGCTCCCCAAGATGTCACTACTAAAGATAATCATTTCAGCTTCTAATCTGAATTTTGCAATTTTACTTCTGACCTTTCTTGAACTCCACTAAGCTACCTACACCCTTGTATGCAACTATTAACATGGTGTGTATGTGAGAAAGTTAAATACATATAATTAGTTACAGAAGCTCATGCATTGTGATAAAATAGAAACTAAATAACTTTTAACAAGAAGTCTGTTCCGACAGATTTCAGCCATTGTCCTTGCTGGTTATAGGCAACTAATAATTCACTGTATTCAAGAATTATGAAACATTTCTCTGTGGAATAATAATGTTGTTTTTTTTAAATATTAAATGTAATTCAAAACATGTCTGACATCAAACTCATGTTGTACCAGCATATAAAATACCATTCCAGAAGTATTATGTTTTTTTCTCATTACATTTGTTCACATGATTGTGAACCATGACTTTTCTCAGTGACACTGTGTAAGTGTCAGTCAATTTACACTTTTCATTTTCCAAATAAAATTAAGATTCGTTAATGGATTTTGGATCATACATTAAACAAACTTGTCGTATGTGTCAAATCCATTATTTCACAACTGGATATCATATGTAACATGTTAGTAGTGGATATCATTTGTAACATGTTAGTAGTACTTTTTTTTTAACAGAACTTAAACAATTTACAGTATGTTTGCTTTTTAGATACTTCAGTTCATACTTTCTTTTAGGATGTTTTACTTCTTTATTATGCCCCCTGGTGTGGATTTTGTAAAGGTACCTTCCACATTTACCTAACTGTGGCAAAGTATTTCTCTGGAATCTCAGGAATTCTGTTTGCAAGGTAAGGTAATAGTTGTTTTTAATGCAATACAACTATATGTTAGACTAATTTAGTTTTTTTTTCTTTCTTTCAAAGAAGCAATATATTATTTATAATTAAAATAAAATAATTGTATTATGAGAATGTCGTCATTCAAAATATTTCTGTGCACTACTTGTAAGGTGTAGGAACACAAAATATGATGCCAGATTTGAGCTCAACAACTTGAGAATGTGTATAATTGAGCCACATCATACCTGGGTGGTATGAAGCATTTTGCACCCACTCATTTAGTACAATATGAAAAGTTGTGCTGAATATTTGAGATTAATAATGGAAAAAGGTAATAGTATTAAATATTTTTGAACAATAACATTTGTTGTATTATGATACATTTTTAATTTCCAGATCCATTATTGGTAGCTGTTTACTATATTGTATCGTAATAACACGGGTAATAAAGTATTTTTATACCTGTGACTCGGTGATTGAAAAGTTCTATACTTTTTTGTGGAAACTGTAATTTAGTGATATTCTATCTTCAGTGGAATCCCTCTAAGCGGTCACCCCTTGAAAGTGGTCATTCAATCACAGTCCCTTTTTTGTTTACATAATCCCTAATTATGTACAGTGTAACCCCTCTAATCAGGCCAGTTTGTCTCAGTCCTGAAGGTGGCTGCTTTAGAGGGGTTCCACTGTATATTTCTTTATTTTGAAAAAAATATGTTAAAATCATGTAAATAAATCCTTTAAACGACTAGTTTTCTGTTATCGATGTTATCTTCATTTTGATAAGATTGCTAACATTCCAAAACTGGATAGTCATTGTCGAATCACTTGAACTCAACAATTCGTACCACTTCTCCTTCAACATGTAATTTTATAAATTATTACTGTATGTGGTTTTCAGAAGAGGTTGATATTAAGCAATTGAATGTAAAATATTTGAGTATTGGGCAATAAATTTGTGGAACTACAATGATTATGTGGAATTTTGTATGTTACTGCAACATTTCTTTTTAGTTAATACATTACTTCTCACACATGAGAATGCAAAACGTGATTTCTGTATCAGTTGTATCAGTATGTAGTAGTCATAGTTGATGGCTAATAGTTAGGCTTTCCAGTTTGATAAATGTCTAGTTATTAATCTGTTATCCTGTATCAAAAGTTTGTGAAAAGAATGTATTGATTAAAAGTGAATTTCAGAATTAATGCGGATGAAAATGATCTTCCCTGGGAATATACAGTAGAAAAGTACCCTACCATAATATTCTTCCCAGCTCATAGGTAAGTATTTATTTGCATAGAATTATTGTTTGTACAGTGTGACTTATGTACAAACTTTGATGCCATTAAAAAATATGAAACACTAAACAAATATAAACAGTTAAATACAAAGGTATTGAAAGTTTCCCTAGCTTTTAATTTGTAGAAAATTGTCACTGCACATTTGCATAATTTGTTTTCAGCTTTTAAGATTGAAGTATAGATACAGAACATACTTTTATCAATCTGTGTATCATGTTTAAAGAGAATAAATGAATCCCACAAACTTATATTAAATACTAAACTGTGTTTTATAGTAACAGCTTATCACTTTATTTTTTGTGTGTTTGTAAAATTTAATCTGGTTGTGAAACATCTTATACAAATTGTGAAACTGGTTATTTACAAAACTTAGGTAGAAACTGGTTGGACTTTAGGTAGAAACTGGTTGGACTTTAGGTAGAAACTGGTTGGACTTCTTTTTCCAAGAGGGCCAGAGTCATATGATACTTCAAAAGGAGTTTGGTGTGACTTAATTGCTAGTATATTGGACTGTAGGTTTGAAGATCTATAGTTTGTGTCCCATTGCTGCAAAATCATGCAACTCACTTTGGCACTGTGAGTGCATTATTATAAGAGATAGTCAAATTCAGCTATCAAATTACAGATGCCCAAGAGTTAACTGTACCTTACTGTTAACTCATTGTCGCACATCTGGTCTATTAGTTCAAAATTAGGAATGGCTCATATAACTAGTCCTTATGTATCAGAAACAAACACAAATTTTGTAAAGAATGCAGTGAAAAGAGCACTTTGTTTTTTAAGAAAGAGTTTTTAATATAATATATGTATTTATACATTAGTGTATACATGTGTTTTCTACCTCCAAACACATTTATACCAATAGAATGTGTCACAGTGTGTGCCACAATAGTAAGTTTTTACAAGGAATAAAATTTACCTTTAAAGACAATCCTGTTTATTAAAACGTAAACATTTCCTTTGTTATGCTGTGATAAAATTGTAATAAGTTTAGTTTCAAAATAAAGTTTTATGAAGATATAATACAAAAGCATTTGAGATAATCACCTTGTTTATACATATAAGTAAATTTAACCAAGTTTACTGGCATGAATTGTTGAGTATTGTCGTGATTTAAATCTGCAGCCTTTCAGGGTGTATGTTAAAGTTATAAAAATTCCTTCCAACTTGTATTATTACTATCTATGCTTGTTATTTATTACATAGTAACTCTGAAGAACAGAAACATGGAATTGAATAAGGAAATGGATAGATCAGTATATTTGTTACTTTAACTCCTGAGCTTATTTAGTTAGAAGAAGAATTTTTGAAACATGCATGAAAGAGATAGCAAAAATAATTTAGTGTAAATATATTTTCTTTAAAAAACAAGTGGAAGAAGTAATCATCCTTTTCTGCAGTAAGGAAAGTTATTTCTCTGTAGTTCAGTTAATATGGTTGTTTCTGTTTGAGGTATACTCGAATTGAGGACAGAAGTGTTGTTTCCTGACCACGAAATTGTTTTGATAAGTTACAAAAAAAATGCAAAGATAATACAGGGAAATCATTAGACTCGTTGTTTTATTCTAGTAAAAACGTTTTTGATAGACCAACACATCAACCAAAAAAGTTTTATCACACTTTTAAATTAAGTTTTACTGAGAAAAGTTGATAAACATTCAGAATTTAAAGTACGGACAAAATTTAGGTAGAAAAATGATCATGTAATAACATGGTTCACACGTCAAGTTTCAGGCAGACAGAAATGTCACTTTTCAGTTGATTTTATTTTGCTGTTTTTAAGCAGTTTTTTTAACAAAGTTTCTTCTAAACCTTTTAGGAAAGCCGAAAGCATGAAGTTCCCACAATCATTGCATTTGACAACTACTAATCTTCTTCAGTTTATCTTAACTAATGCTCAGTTCACTGTGAGATGGCAGGCTGCAGCAGTGATGTGTAATAAAAAATGTGTTACCCAGAATTTTTTACATTCTCTTGTAGAAATTAGACATCATTATATCCAACAAAGATCTCTTCTTAAACAGATTAGTTTTGTTCACCATAAATTATATGAAATGAAACTTATAACAGATGGGAAAAAAAGGAAAAAGAAACATTCTCTGGAGACAGTGCAGCAATTCCAGATACTAGAAGACTATTTGAAGTACCTTGGTTTACGTATAAAAAACAAAAGAAAAGCAATTATTGACACAATAAATCTTCAAGATTTACTTCGAAGAAGGTTGGGTTCAACTTTAGTTGAGGATACATACAAAGACCTTAATAAGAAAACATACTTATTTTTAAAAAATACACTTTACAAGAAGACAACTGAAGAAGGAAAGAAGATAAAATCTTCAAAAAGCAGTGGAAGTTTAAAACAGCATTTAAAAAACAAAAAAATATCGAGAGTGAGGGAAGAGCTTTAAATAAGTAGTCTTATTTAGCTGTTGGGTTTTATTGGAACTGGAAATCCCATCGGTTAACAGCTATATTAGAATTAATGAAAAGTTTTCTATTATTGCTGTATTGATTAGGTGGATTTTTAATTGATTCTCATCTTACTGTTTGGTTCAGTAATTTTTGTTATCCCAAGAGATGAAATAACGAAGAGAAAAATGTATTTGTTAGGAAATCAAAACCAAAGGTGGGGAAGTTAACGTTAATAGTGTTGTGATGAACTAGTTAAAGCAATCTGACAAAAACAAATATGATCTTATGATAAAATCACCAAGCTTGTATAAAGGGTGCTTTTGATCTTAGATAAAATTCTAATATTTGGATATAACAGGTACCTTTATTCTCTTTGAGAAATATTTTAGGTTTGTGAGTATCTGTTTATTTTTGTTGTGAATTGATAAAACTCTATAACCCGAGCACTTTTGAAAGGCCCACCCTCTGAAAGTTTTCAGGTTATGGGGTTCTTATCATTTTCATGCAAGTTTCTTCAACCTACATGTGTTTCTGAATGTTATTATTGTGCATCAGCACCATGCACTGATCTGTTGTACATACTTGTTTTTATCCTGTGCAATGAACGTTGAAAAGTTTAATATGGTATGAACTACATCAGAAATAGTGATATAAATTAGTGGTATATATAAAAAACAAAGGCTAGAGTTCATTTTCATATTACTTTCTAGCTTTACTAACAGACATATCACAACTTTTAAAAATATGCTTTTAAATTTATTACTCTGTTTATCTAAGGCAACCAAGACTTCATTGTGTGCTTGAAATTCTATTTCGTAGAAGATATAATAATGAAAATATTAACAAAATTAATCTTGTTTTAAATTTATAGCTTTTCAAAAGGTAAGAAACATGGAATTGTTTTATTATAATTCCATTTGCTGTAGAAATAATAATTGATGAAATAGCCAATGTTAAACTCAGTTCAGTGTATTTAAAGTTCCTATCAATTAAAACAACTTTATTAAATTGATTCATAAACAACTCTTATCTATGGACGTCTTATTTGGGAATGTGCTGATGTTTCTAGAATTTTCCCCACTGTTTTGATACTAACTTAGTGTTGAATGAAAATTAACAAAATGTAAGAACGTGCTCACTAGGGGCGGGCTCAGCTAAATCCAGATTTGAACTTTATTATCTTTTTTATTTTAATATTTGCCCTAAATAACAATTGTTTCGGTGATATCTTGGTTATAAGTTTTCTTGCCTTTGGAAATTGCCACTATGTTAGAAGTCAGACTGTGTAAATAGACAAACGTATTAGCATAAAGATTTGATTGTCATTTAATATGGCAAATGTTACAGCAGTTTCCTTTGTTATTTTTTCACACTGTATTCATCAGTATATTAAATTTGGGTTTGAACTTGATACACATCTACAGAGAAATGTCTTTGAGACCAAATTTGTAGACTGAAACTTCTAAACTGTTTTACTATACCCAGTTTACAATCTGTGTTTTGTTTTATAAAGTATGTTTTTCCTTTTATCTTATTTTTAAGGAGTTTATAAATATTAAATAAAACTTCAGTTAAAAATACTTGCACGAGCCGTTAACAAAAAAAACTTGTTTCTCAGATTCACCGACTGAATTTTTATCACAATTCTTCTTTTGTCACTTTGCTATTTCGACATTGAAAGAAAATGAAGCTTTGTTTTCTGTAAATGTTGTTAGCTTCAATTGCAAACATGCCAAATTAACCTCGTGTCCAGACACAATCTACACATAACTGGGCATGTTCATAAACACATAAACGAATAAGTGTTTAATGGATGTTGTAAGATAGATCAGTTTATTCAGCCTAGTTTATTCTTTTTTAATTTATACAATTAAAAGTGTAAGCTTGTAACAGTTGTTTAAATAGATTGAGAAATGTGTATATAATCATATATTAGCCTAAATTATCGTATAATATTTCAACCATCTTTTGGTCAGATTGTTACATAATATGGAAAGTGTAATTTTGTTGTTCTTTGTTTTACAAACAAACATTACTAACACAGACAATGGATCTAAAAGTCAGAAAACATCACTGTGTAATTATTTCAATAATTTTTCTGATTAAAATAAAAAGTGAGCCGGGCATGACCAGGTGGTTAAGGCACTTGACTTGTAATCTCAGAGTCATGGGTTCAAATCCTCGTCAAGCCAAACGTAATCTCCCTTTCATTCATGGGGTGTTATAATTTTATGGTCAATCCCAGTATTTGTTGGTAAAAGAGTAGCCCCAGAGTTGGCGGTGAGTGGTGATAACTAGCTGCCTTCCCTGTATTTTTTCACTGCTGAATTTGGGACTGTTAGTCCAGATAGCTTTCGTTTAGCTTTGCATGAAACTGAAACCAAAATAAAAAGTACCGACTCGCCATTTTGCAAGAGCATGCTATTAAAAATGATGAATTAAAAGCTTCCATGATTTTGAAAGCTGTTATCAGTTATGTCTCTTTGTTATATGGAGTCACCTCTAATATAGGGTTGTTATTATTGTTAATATTTAAAGATACTTCAAGTAATCAAATTAGTCTTCTAAGATTTATCTGGGTTTACTTCATTGAACTGTGCAGCCAATTTATTTGGACATTTAATGGATGATCTTACAAAACAGGTAAATGTTTAGACCAAGATAATACTGGAATGCGAATATGCACATGAATTATTTCAATACATATACTCAACATTAAAAAGAAAAATTACTAACTTGGATTTTAAGAAAAAAAATCTGAGAAACAATTTTTTTTTTACTTAAACCTGTAATTGATAACTGATAACTTGTATATAATTTACTGATTATTGTTTCAGTATCTTGTACCATTACCACTTACATGAAGCAAATAAAATAGTTAAGAGGACTTAGTTTGGGCAATCGTCACATGGAACTAAATTGGTGTAAGGTGCGTTAAGATCTTCTTAAGAACCTCCTGAAAGTATAATTGAAACTGTCTGAATAATTGATATCTAAATTTGATTTATATTGTATCTAGTCCTCATTTGTTTTTATCTCTTTAACATCACAAAATTTCTATTGCATCTAACTTTTGCTTTGGAATGAAATAGTAAATGTACAAGTTTGAAATTAGATAAGTTCAGATGATTCAGAAGCTTTATGACTGTTTACCTTTTGATTTTATATACAAATCTTAATGTTTTTAAAAGATGCTTGCCTGGTACTTGTTTTATTTTATGCAAGTGCAACAATTTGTTGAGGTTATTAGTGAAAGCTCTTGTGATGTTAGTTTTCACCCTTTGACCTGAACTGAAATACATTTTTGTTTTGTGAAACCCACTTAAGGTAGAAAACCTGTAGGATCTGGTTTGGTTTCTCTCAACAGAGAATATTTTAGATTAATTATTTTTAAGCAGTTATCTTTTTTTTTTGTTAAATTACAATAAATTTCATATCTGTTATACTAAAACACAGAGCGTCAGCTCTCTCAAAAAGAACATACATGGGAGCTGTAAGTCTGCACTAATCACAGAAAAAGTTCATTAAATATTCCTTATATTTGTGTATTATATATTATAAATGCTCATTGATTTAAATTGGTTTTACCAATTGTGTCATTTATGTGAAACTGACCTTGAACTAATACAAGGTGTGCCAACTAAGTTAATAACATTGACAATTTCAGGGGACTATCTAATAAACAGTTAAGATGATATTTAATAGAACCAAAACTTCTGTTCTTTATCTTGTTTTTCATTGGTTAATTTTTTTGTTAATTTAATAACAGAACAGAGATTTACTACAGCAGTAACTTCAGAAGTTGGAAAAAGAGTTGAATCAGCTGTGCCTTTTCTTCTGTAAAAAGTGTTCTATTTAAAAGATAAAATATGTTAGTAATACTCGGGAAGCCTGATAATTAAAGTATAAACTTTATCTTGTATTAATATTTATCTATCGATGATTCAACATGATTCCTTTATTAATAACTCGAGGTTAATGTCTTTCACTTTACGGAGATTTTGTGATTCACAATATTGTTAAAGATGCTTTTAGTACATGCAGTCGCCCTTATATTACACTGCCATCTTGTAAAACTAAATAGGACCAGTGTTTAATTGTTGCTAAAATATTCAGAGTTGTTTTTTTTTTCTTTTGTGATATGTAATACATTGATGTATTTTCCCTGTATGCATTGGTTTTAGGAAAAAAGAAAATAAGGTACTTTTCTTATAAGGTAATGAATTTAAACTGAAGTAAGTAAAAATGTTGCACTTAGAAAGTTTTATGGGAAATCAGCATTTCATTCACCTGTACAGTAAATGGAGAATATTTTATAAAGTAACATGTATGGGTCATTAATAAATATTTAGTACAAATTCAGGGAATATATATTTTGATGTGAACATCAGTAGCTCACCAAGAGAGGAAGGAGGACAGGGTATTTTCTTTGGGGTCCTGCATAAAGAGGGAGAAATTGGACTCCAGGTACCAGTTCTTCCCTGTGGCCTGTGAAAACATTTGGCAACCCTGTTTGTCTTTATTAAAAAATGACAGAATTTTAGTTGTACTTGGATAGCATTTCTCAATCAATGTAAGAAAATATTTGTTATGCTTTCAAATTACTTTTCTGCCTTACTGAGATTTTTCATTTTTTTATTTCCTTTTCCTGTAAGGTTACAAATTTATAATTTTATGGATTGTTAAGCTCTTGGTTTTGAATATTTGATTACAAGTGTGTGTGTACCGAGATAGAACACATCACTTGGTTCATCACATGAAAAATAAAATGTATTTTTAAGATGGTATTAAAGTCAGAAGTTCATAATTTGTATTGGTTTGTCTGTAACTAAAACATCTGCTAAGCCTTACAGGTAAAATTGTTACAACATTATCACCGAGTTTAGTTGCAAGGAAGTATGTTCTTTTCAACTATTCATTAAAACTACATGAACCAATAAACTGCCACATGTAGTGCCTTATAGAGTATATACTTTTCATCTCTCACCTTCTGGAAAAAATGTAGGATAATAAATAACAGCACATGTAAAAATCATCTTGAATTATTTGTTTCTAGGCTGTTTAGTATATGACAACAGCTTTGGAAGAAAGCCAACCAATATGACTGTCATGCTTGATTTAATTTATTTTCAATAAAACTGTACAAATCAGAAGTATACATGGAAGAGAGTGCTATAAAAGCAGATAACAATATTAGCCAATAGGATTTTAGTTCTGAAAGCTTAAGCTGCATGGTTGAGTACATTATATTAAATCTTAATGTGACAGTTACAGCTTATATAAAGTAATGATGGAACAGAATGTATCAGAAGTACATTTTTATGTTTTGATGATAGTCTGACGATTCTGGAAGATGACTGTTTTTGAGAAAGGATTTGTAACAGCCTTTTCTGACAAAAAAATTTGTACCCTTGAGCCATGAAGACATGTTCAGACTGGAAATTTAGAATTTACCAAATAAGAATAAATCTTGTACTTAATGGTATTGGAAGACAGATAGATATAGGTCAGGTTGAGAACTAATGTTATTCAGAAAGAGACCCACAACAAGTTGTGTCCCAACTGTGGTAATGAAATTGTGGCACCTCATAGCAGGTGAGAATCCAGGAGCACAAATGTTAGTGGTAAAAGCTGTCCACATGCACCAGGCAACAGAGTGTAGCATAATCAAGAAGGGTCTTTCTGGTGGAAACAAAGCAAACAAGGTATGGTTTCAGAGAAGAAGATGCTTCCAGTGATACCTCAAGCATCTGGAGAGAAATGTGTTTTTATTCTATTCCATATGGAGAGTTGCTGGGCAAGTCACCAGATGCAACACTCATAGACCTGTGGAATATTGTGCAATCATTCTGTTGAAACATGCTGTAAAATTGACATTCTTATACAGTAAATGGATTATTGAATGCAGCAGGTGGAGAGTGGTGTGCTTTGTACATGACAAAACATTTTGTAACATAGACTATACTGAAGGGTTATTGTCAGGATATCTCATCAACAGAAAGAGCATGATAGAACATGACAGCTCCAAAAGTGAAGCTATGAAATAATTTTAATATAATATACTTAAGAAATATTTAAATATGTCTAAATAATGATTCTAATTAATTGAGGCAACTGAAATAATGTCAGTTTTTACATATTTTTCCTTGGAATATATTTTAATCATCAAATACTTTTATCACAACCAGATTAATGTAGACCTTGCAGGAATATATATTACAGATATAAAACACACAGAATCTGTTATCAAATTATTCAGAATATTTTTCTTCAATTATATATCTGTTTTAATTTACTACTTACCGAGAGACTCCATATTAAATTACTCTAAAATTTTATAAATATGTTAGTAGTGAATTAAAAAGGACTGAAATCCCATAATTAGAATATTGTTCTACACTAGATTTTGCCCTCTGGTGGTAAGTCAGAGCTACAAATTGAGTTTTATTGCTTTTAATACATGTGGTTGGCACAGCACATATAGCCCAATTTGCTTAAGAACAAACAGTACTAGGTTTTTGTGATAAACATAAAATGTTCATGAATGAAATTAAAATGTAAGAAACTTGTAATTAAATGAAATAATTTCTTTATGCTGATACCAAGCACAAAGGGAAAATGGTAAATTGAGGATATGCATTGGATGGGTGAAAAATCTTAAAAATTGAAGTATAATTCTTTTCATCCCAATCTGACCAGACCAGTAATCCTTCACCACTGACTATCTGTCTGTATCTTCACCTAGCCAAAGGAAAAGTTAACTTTGGTAAATGGGGAAAAAAGCAGTTGTTTTGATAGTAATAACCTCATCATCTGTTTGAAACAAAATTTATAGATAAATTATGCTGACATAGGTTGTCAATTTATTAGCATATTGTGCCACTGTCTTAAAATTTTTATTTTAGAGAGAGTATAATTTCTGGCCTGGTGAATTGTTGACCAGACCACTACCATCTGTTGACTGTCCTTTTTTTTTTTGTTGCGACTTTCTACATGACTGTTGACTGTAACACCTTCATAAGGTGGTAAGTGGTGTGTTTGTCTATTTTAATGATGGTGCTGAAGCCATTATTGCAGTAAATAGAGGGTGAATGTAGGAGAGATGCATTAGTTTGAAAGTTTTCTTAAGGTCTTGTATAGTAATTTCATCCCGACTTATATGGCCAATGCATAAATGTCAGAGAACAATGACCACTGTAATGTATGTTTTGAATTCTGAGCATTCTTCTAGGACAGCCTGGATGCCACAGCCATATAAATTAAAAGATTTACAGAAGTGAACAGTGATATTTTGAATTTGTTCCTTACTATAAATATTAATATTGTGGGCAGACCAGTAATTTGGGTGAAAACATGTTTGTTGCTGCAAATGTTTATCTGTTTAGCCACTTGTAAAGTTTGTCCAAGACATCATTGATAGCTGACAATAATCTACTTTTGTCATCTTTTTTTTAGTATTTCCTTTGTTTCTTTAGTGTCCCTTCAAATGTTCATTTTGACACGTATTACATAATTTTCTTTCCATAGTCCTCCTTTACTTTGCATGGAAAGAAAAATGGTCTCTTGTTTTTTTTTCTTTTCATGGGGCTTTTCTTGTAGCCAGGGCTCAGCATGGCCAGGCAGTTAAGACACTCAACTCATAATCTGAGAACTGTGGGTTCAAATCCCTGTCACACCAAACATGCTCACCCCTTTTAGCTTTGGGGGCATTATGATGTGACGGTCAATCCCACTTTTCGTTGGTAAAAGAGTAGCCCAAGAGTTGACGGTGGGTGGTGATGACTAGCTGCCTTCCCTCTAGTCTTACACTGCTTTAATTAGGGACAGATAACCCTCGAGTAGCTTTGTGCAAAATTCAAAACAAACCAAATCTTGTATCCAACAAAGTTTTCCAATTATATTTGGTTATGTATTAAGAAGTTTGTAAAAAAAGTGATATTGCTTATATTGTATCATCTTGTTTCATGGGCACTGCTGGGCTTACAAAAATATCATGTTTCATGGGCACAGAAATGATCATCTGATAATTCTAATACCTCAGTTACTTTGTAAACCTTTTTAAGAACTTTTATAGAACAGGTTGTCCTTCACAGTGGCAGTATATTTGAACAAACCATGTGCAGCTGTTGCCAACAGTGTATGTCTACTATTTTGATATTGAATGTAAGTCATATGATAGAACTTGCTGTGAGAATGTAATGAGGAATATCTACCAGTAACTATTTTCTTAACTTTCTTCCTTTCATTAAAGAAAGATATTAACTGTCATAGACAAATTAAATGTGTATCTCAATGAAATTGTTGTTTTAAAAAAAAAATAATTCTTTCTGCCTATATAGCTAGGCTTACCATAATTTCCAAGCCTCAAACAGGGACAGTTCTCAATTTTTAATATAGGTAGTGCCATTGGTATAATCAAGAAGTGCTCTCATATTGTTACTCTCCTCAAGCTTCAATGCTGTCACAAAAAAAATGAATACTGATAGTTTATATCTCTAACATTTATTTAAATTCAGCAAGGCAAGGAACATAAAAATTTCATTTATTTTACACTGGGCACTTTGTTTTGTGACCATTCATATTTTCCACTTGAATGAACTTTCTTCAAAATGTCTTTATTAGTTTTTATTTTTTCAAATAACTCGCTGCAACTCAAGTCAATACTGAGTTTAAAATCAAACAGCCCTTTTACTGTTGATTCATTCATTAGACCTCTTTCTTGAGACCGAATGCTATTCATCTCAGAAAATACTTTTTCAACGAGGGCAGAAGTGCTTGGTAAACACAAAATGTACTCCGTAACTTGCCTGAGATTAGATACAGAAATACTTTGATCTGTGAAGTGGTTGAAACATTCTACCCATTTTTCTTCACAACCTATTTCCACTCGTCACATTTTGATGATTTAACAAGAACAACTTCGTCAAATAGATCGTCAACATTGACTGCAGCATTTCCAAGTGTTTCATTAACATTTTCAGAAGCTTCTTCTTTGTCAGGCCACAAGAAAACACTGTTTTTTATCTAAAAGTATTCCCCACCACCAAAACTGTTTTCTCACAGCTCAATATAAGACAGGCAGCAGTCATAAAACTGGTAAATTCCTTCATAATCATCAAGTCTACCTGACATCCACCCTCTTCATCTACCGCACTGAGTAATTTGTTTTTTTGCATCAAGAAGAATAAAGTTATTATCTCGTCTTTCTTTCAGGTTGGTTTTCAATTTAAGTTCTGTAACAGTATCACTTGAGTTACTTTTGTTTTCTCCATGGCTAAAATCACTTTGTTGAACAAGACTAGTTGTTCATGAACAAACCATAGGTACATTTCTCTGCATTTACTCTCAAAAAATCTTTTTATCAACAGTGGGCACTGTTCTTATGAACAAAAATATGACTTCAGTCATTCATAAATCTGGAGAATTCTCTCAACAGCTGGTAACAAAGACAGAAATCACTTATTTCCATATTGAAGAACCTTTTTGTACTCAATTTCTACAAACAGAATTCTTTTAGGTGTGTAACATGCACAGTGTAAATGTGTAGAAATACTTGTAAATTTTGACCACCAAGATTTCCACTTCAATATGAAGGACATTAACTGCAGTTTGGAGACAGTTATTCACAATATGAGTACCACAATCAACACTCACAATATTTCTACCAAGTTCCTTCTTCAATCGACTATATACATTGTTTTTTTCCCTTTCTCTTTACACCTTCAAAATTTGTATTGCAGTTGTCACCACAATAAGCAACAATATTGTTTTTCATAAATCATGTTTTTTTTTAACGTGAACACCAAGCAATTCGTCAAATTTTCTGATGTCACTCCAGGAACTGACTTAAAGTCTAAACGTTTTACTTTCACTCCTTTCTCTGGCAAAAACATCACACCATGACAGATATAATTTTGGCATCTTTTCGGTTTGAAGCATCTGCTGCTGTAAGTGAAACGAACTGGACCTCTATTAAGTCTCTCTTCAATTCCTCTGCTGCTAAAGAAACAACTGCATTCAAAATAATAGCCAGAATGAAGAAGGAGGCTATCAGTTTGGAAGAACAATCGGCTGTTTTAAAGCTTATGGACAGCACTGTGATAAGCATAGGTTGTTTCTAATGCAGCTATTAACAAGTCGCCCTCTTCAGGTACAGTTTTCTGATGAACATATCAACTCTTAAACTTTGAGCAGCTACTGAAAGACTAGCTGCATGTTTAGCACTTTTTAAATGGTCTTTTATGTCTGAGCGGCCACCATGTGATACAGAAAACTCAGATGAACACTGGGAACATTTGACTATCCTCCCTGCCACAATTGTTTTTAAAGAATGGATATTCTTTTCGCAAATCACTTTTGAATGAGCATTTTTTTTACCAGCTTTGGACATTATGAATAGGATTAATTTCTAAAATAAAAGAACGAAAATAATTCAGCATGTACCATATGACTAATATAGCAAATACTGTAACAAATAAAGCAATCACAAGGCCCAGCATGTTCAGATGGGTTAAACAATAAAGCAATCAAAAATCACGAACACTTGCTCAAAGAAAACTTTGAGGTGAAGCTGCCGTTACGTGCGTACTCCTAGTAGCAACACACTGATAATGTTGTTTGTTTGTTTTTTTTTGAATTTCGCATAAAGCTACTCAAGAGCTATCTGCGCTAGCAGTCACTAATTTAGCACTGTAAGACTAGAAGGAAGGCAACTAGTCATCACCACCCACCGCCAACTCTTGGGCTACTCTTTTACCAACGAATAGTGGGATTAATCATCACATAATAACGCACCCACGGCTGAAAGGGCGAGCATGTTTGGTTCGACATGGATTCGAACCTGCGACCTTCAGATTACAAGTCGAACGCCTTAACCCACCTGGCTATGCCGGGCCCATTGATGAATCATTATACTTGTACAGATACCGTATCAACTGTCTATGAATCTCGTCTGATGCAATACCTTTTAAAATTTGCATGCTAGAGCACTATGGCTCCCTCTACCCATCAACTAATGAAATGAAAACTTAAAAATTATTTTTTGTCAACACGAAGTCAGGACTCTATGCAGAGTTTAACATTTTCCGTTTATCCTTTTTTAAGTTTATGCCTATTTATTAAACAGCGAGACATTCCGAGACAATTCAGTGTCAACCAGGACAAATTAGTAAACCGTACGGGACACTGGGACGTATGGCAAACCTATCTATATATCAACCTAACCAGGTTCCTACATACATTACCACAAGACCCACTAAAGATGTAGCCACAGATAAAACAGTGACCATTTAATATAAAATCAATCACACATGTGATCTACTAATTTTCACACGCGTTTCAACGTGCATCATACAGAAATATTTGCTAGTTGACTAAAAACGTTGTTAGGCTACACCTTGTATCAGGCGTTGTGGCTAGGTTTATATCAATTATTCGTGAACTTTCCTAACAGTGGATATCTTGCGCATAGAAACATAGCAAAAGTCCTAACCCGTGTGCTGAACAGTTATATATACATATAAGGTCACGTTTCAATCAATCTATATTTTAATATGGTATCACTTTCAAGAATAGTTTATTTATATATGCTTACGTGAGAGTTTTTTGTTATTTTTGACATTAACATTTCGTGTGTTTTTTTGTTATTGTATTCAAAAGACTTTTGTCACTCATATATTTATAGCATCTTTATATTTTCATTCAGCGTAGCGGTTGAGGCGCTCGACTCGCAATATGAGGATCTCGAATTCAAATTATAGTCACCAAATGTACTCGCCCTTTCGGCAGTGGAGGAGTTATAATAGCTGTTAAAATAAGGATCACTAATGTAGATAACCCTCGTGTAACGTTACACGAAATTCGAAACAAATTGAGCATTTATATTCAAATAAATATTTAGATTTTACTACAAAATCACTATTTTACTATTTAGCTCTTCCACGAGAAAATGAAAAGGATACATTAGACCTTTTCACCGATATTTTAAATTAACAATACCGATTTCTATCCGTGTTAAATACAAGATACAGAGTAGAGCTTTCACATTCTTGATGACGAGAAACCCACGTGAAGTAAAAATGTATTTCAGAACGGCTGATATGGATATTAACACTTTAACCACCCTTTCTGAGATACACAGAGCGTACTCATTTTGTCTGGAATAAAAGACGAGCAGAACGTTGGCACTTTCTAAACACTTGAAGTCACTGGCATTTTGCAAAATAGATGCTTACACACTGGAGTGCCTTGAAATTGTACAGACACATTTATATTTTTAGATTAATAAGATCGTGCTTGATACAGTTGAATTATAATTAATTTATTACCTGTTAGAGACTGAAGTTCATAGTAATTGGTTTACCGCTAGTACAGCAGTAAGTCTAAGGACTTACAATGCTAAAATCTTTCGACGTTTAAATTTACTTGTCTTAACCTAGTACGCAATCCCAGCTAAAGGCATGGGCTTACCAGGCTGAAGCCCAGGGCCTGACACTAATTAGTGGGCCTCAAGCTATGACTACAAAAGTACTGCGCTTAGAGGTTCTGTATCGAAGGAGCCTCTATAAATTGAAAAGCTTGGGACCAATAAAACCCTTAATCCAGCCTTGCTAGTACACCCTTGTGCAAATTAATTGAAACAAGACGGAAAATTACGATTTTTTCATTTTTTTTAGTTTTATTTCTGAGAATCCAAAAATTACTCACAAATTAATACATGATATATTATGTATTATGTTTCATGTTTCATGCCTTCATGTTTCAGAAGATATTAATCCGCTTTGGCATCGAGTATACGAGTTGACTACAATCTCTACTAATTTTTGGATCGCTCTACCACACCTCAATTTGTTTATCTTTCGTAGTACAGTCTTTTCCTCGAAGTCTTTCTTTAGAAATTGTCCAAAGATTTTTAATAGAATTTAAGTCTGGAGAGTTTCCAGGCCAGTTCAGCACCTTTATTCGCGTTGTAGTCATGAAATTCTTCACAAGTTTCGATGTGTGGCACGGAGCCAGATCTTGCTGAAAAATGCCAGATCCATCTGGAAATCTCTTTTTCAATACTGGAACGACTCTTCTCTGCAAAACATTTTCTTCAAGGCATGTTTTACGAACTGATTGATGTAAGATTCTTGAAGTTTCTCATCTGAAGATCTGCGAACACGCAGACTTCTTTGACCCTGTAAGAAGAAATGACTTTCGTCGCTGAATAACACCTTCCTCTATTGTTATTGCGTCCAGTTCTTGTATTTCAGACCCCATTGATACCGTTTTTCTTCATTGAGTTGATAAGAAGTTGTGTTTTGACTGGTCTCCTTATCCTTCTAACGCAATTTCAAATGACGTAATATTCCTCAAAATTTCGTCATATATCCCAAAAATAGATCGACCGTACTGCAAAACACAGCTAATGCTGCCGTCTGTGTGAAGAAATGACTATTAAAGGAAATTAGTGGGTTCAGCAAACCTACACCGGCCGCCATGCTGAAAATATTGTAAAATGACCATTTGTTTCAATTAATTTGCACAAGGGTGTAAATAGTAAACTCTGGAGAAAGAGAAAGAAAGCAATATAGAGCAACCATATTTAACTCGAGATTATTATTTATCTTAAATCTCTGTTATTTATAAACTGCGAAAGACTTCTTTTTTAGTAGAATTATTTTTATGCAAGGAAATTACTGTTTTTATTTCATATGTCTTTTGAAAGTCAATGTAACAGACAGTCGGAACAAGCTAAATACATTTTAAGAATAGCCGCAGGATGTCGCTTAACAAAAAATTGCTCGAGAAGTCAACAAACTCAGAGCCAGCGTTAGGATTTATAAAGTAGGTGGTATTAAAAATAAAGTTTTGATTTATGTTATTATTATTTTATAGTTGACGTAAAAGTTGATTATTGAAATTGTAGTTATATATAAAATGTTGTAATAATACATAACTAATTCTAATTAGCGGTGGTTTGAATTTGAAGTAGTAATGACTGATATTACTAGTACTGGTGGTGGTGTAGTAACACTAACGGTAAAAGTGTAAGTTGATTCACCTTATTCATCTCTGTTATGAAATTTTAATTCACTTTACAGTATTAGTTAGTAGTAATAGTAATAACTTTTAAAATATTATTAATAATACTGTTATTCGTTTTATTATATATAGCATTAATTATTAATATTATATAACCGCACTAGTAATCCTAATGATGACTTCCGATTTCTCGCGAGCGCAAAATTTAGAACTCCACTTTTTTGAATTATAAATTAAAAACCAGTTTTAACTTTTTTATATTACATTTGATTAAATTGATATTAGTACTGGATTAGCACTAGTGTCACTATTGTTACTTAATGAGTTATATTTTAAGTAAAATGAAAACATGTTCAAACACAAGTTAATTTAACTATAGTTTATAAGCTTAAATTTTCAGTATTTGTGAAAACTGAAAGGAAATAATATTTCAAAACTTTGATTATAAAATTACAAAAGGAGAAACAGTTTTATGTGCAATGATGTTCATTTTCCAAGATAATATAAACTCGTACTTAAAATTTTTTGCTGTTAATGTAGCAGTACTGATGATTTTACTGAGTTTTGTATTGTATTTATGTATTGGGTTGAGGAATAATTCGTGAGCGTTTTTTCAAGTTAACAAAATATATTCATAAATGAAACGCTTTAGCAAAATATTTCATGTCATTTGGTAGATAATTTTTTGCTCTAATAGATGGTGTGTTTGATTTTCATATGTCTTTAATTTTTGCTTTCATTTTCAGCTCATTAAATGGAATGTCAAGTGGACAAAATCGAGCATTTTCGACACCATCTGCTTTTCGCATTTAATTTCTTGTAATTTCGTTTAAAACAATGCATACTATATACCTAGGTATTACATGAAATAAAGTATCATAATAAATGTTTTGGGTGTAATGTGTTCATGCATTGAAGTATTGTATAGTCTTGCATGTAATGCTTGAATGAAATTATTTAAAACGCTCACAAATTATTCCTCAACCTAATAATTAAACTTGATATGGTAGTGTTTATTTGCACTGTACTGAACGTAGAAATGGCCTAACCAGTGAAAGCAAAACTGTTGGATACTGGTGTAGTCTTTTTGTTTTGAGATATTATATAAATTTTATGACTTAGTTTTTCACTTTTCTCAATATAATTTTTCTTTACAAAGTATTAAATAAGAGAGTTTTGAAGAAGTGGGACACACATTAACTAGCCATGGATATCAACTGTATATTAATTCAGTCTACATTGTTAAGCCTTGTGTATAAATGTACATATGAGCATAAGAACTGGATTTAGTCATAGGTTCTCAAACTAACATATTACATCTATAACTATCATTTACCCTAAGTGGCTAGTTGGAGGAAGGCTGTTCTACCTCAATAAATTACAAAAAAAAAGTCAAAAACAGGGTGCTAGAAACCATATTTTAAACATGTAGAAGATAGACAAAATCCAATGTTACATTTATAGAACAAAAAAACTGAAACAATACAAACTACAGAATGTATCTTAGTAGTAGAATTATGTTGCTGTGTAATTCACAAGCAGTTCTGAGCTTTATCTGACTTAACCTTTTTTACAAACCTAACTGAGAAATTAAATTACATGGTTACCATGAAACAGAATTTCAACTTAAATATTTAATTATGATAATATAATTCTATGATTTTTAGGTTCTGTATTCAGGCTCTAATTAGTACACAGGTATGTCTTGTATAGTTTGTGTGGTTATTCATTAATTCCGTTGGATTAATGTGAATGTAATTATTGGTATAACAATTTCTTACTTGTGGACAGAGTGTTATAATTTAGAAGAATATGAAATAATCTATCTTATATTTATTAAAATAAAAAGGATGTTCCAATAGTAGTCTGAAGAAGGATATATAGCTGGGAAATTAATGGAATTTGTTAATTGATTAAATAAATATTGGGTTCATAAATCAGTTACATTCAACTAGTCATAGTTGTAATAATAAAATATACTGATAATCAGAAAGATTAATTTCAAATAGTTTATTATTATCTTGTCTGCAATCAGTTTGATTGTAATTTTGAATAATCTGTTGTTGTATGTTGTACTAATCAGTGCAAGTAATTAATTGCTCATAATTATTAATTGAGTTAATCATCCAGCTTTAAACAATGGTATAAGACAAATTAATAGTTATTATAAGAGTAATTTTGTACTCTTCTGTTAGGTTGTAACACGCTTCTCTCATGTCCTAGATCCAGTGTGGTTCTGAAATAAACTTGAACCTTTCTATAGTGTTAAGTGTCTTACAAACAGTAAAATCCTGATTTATGTAGCTTGTAATTTGATTTGTTAATATTTGTGATTACAGTAATACTTTTGTATCTCAGAACGGCTGGTATGGGTATTGGGTTTCTCATCATCAAGAAGGACAGTAATACTTTTATAAGTGGTGTGAAATTTACAATTAAATGTTTGTAATATTTATTTAGTGTTAACTTGTTTATCATTATATGTTTTTGGAAAAACGGGACCGTTTAGTTCTTCAAGATTGTCCTTTCATATCCATTCTTAAGAAGAGCAAAGTTAAAACTCACTTTTTATTTTTCATGTTTCACTTTAAACTGGGGTATGAAAGCACTGATCTCGTGTGCTGTACAAAGGCACAGCTAGGATTTATCTTTAGGGGGTAGCGTGACTCGTTTGCCTCATGCTTTGTACCATTGGTCAGATGGTTGTGAATTTGAGGTTGGCCTACATAATGCTTTTGTGTCCTTGAGTTAGACACTTTACTCCTTGTGTTCCAATCTGTCCTTTTGTACGATGGGTACCAGCTGTTAGGTTGTCAGTTGATTGACATTCTGTCCAGGAATGATAGGTCACCAGTATCATCTACTTATTCCATTTGAAACTGGGTTTGAAGGAATCAGCTCTACATACCTTGAAAAACAAGGATTTAACTTTTCAACTTTGTTTTTCAGGAAATAACTGATTCCTTTGTTAAACTCTTGTAAAGTGCCAATCTTCATTCTGGAGGTGCCAACTCATTTCATTAACTTAGAAAAATAAAGTTGTGTTAACTAGAGTCCAGCCTGAATCTTTCTTGTATTTGTTGATATGTTATCTCTAGAGAGAAGGAGTACAAATCATTATCATATTGATCCTTTTGATATATCAAAAATAAAACACATCTTTCCCATCTTTTCTCAGGAAAAAATAAGACATCTTACATCAATGATATAACCTTTTTCTCCATAAAACAACTTAATCTACTGCTACAGAATAACCTTTCTAACCACAAGACATCTTAACTTACCCCTGTAATATAACTTTTATATTCACAAAATCATTCCTGTAGTTCTCCTCTGAATTCTCTTTAAAACTCAGTATCTTTTTTTAGAAAAGACCAAAACAGTATACAGCATTAGTTGAGTTCTTCTAACCAGTGACTTGTATAAAGAGGTAATTACATATTTTTTTTATGTCTGATCAGTATCTGTATAAATACTTGTTGGAATTCTGTTACCTTTGGGTTTGGTAAGATATGAACCACTGTACCAAGGTCCTTTTCTTCAGTCACACTTTTAATTGGGTTTTGATTTGTTCTAAAGATGTGAAACAGATTGTGATAACCAAATTGCCATTATCTTGTGTTTATTATAATTAAAGTTCATTTGCCAAATACTAGAAAACTTGTTAAGTGATTCACATTACTCTGTAGTCCCTCGGCCTTCTCAGAACAGCCATTGAAACCAAAGAGTTTGAAGCCATTATCAAACATTTGTTAATACCATCAATGTAAATAAGAAAACGTAATATGTAACTGCTCTGGTCTCTAAGGTTCCACTAGTCATAAGGGCCTGGATAGATTGGACTTCATTAATGGTAACTGTTTGTTTCCTCTCTTTCAGTCCCATATGCCATCCAGTGGCACAGCAGTGTGCCTGTGTACTTACAATAGTGGAAACCAGGTATTGATACTCATCATAGGAAGAGCACAGATAGCCCATTGGGTAGCTTTATGCTTAATTCCAAAGAAATCAAAGAAAGAAAGTCCCATACAATCCAATTAACTAATCCTTCTCGACTGCCATCAGTGTAAATTTCTGTGTGATACTTGGTCCAAGGTGTATTGAAAATATAAGTACTTCAATTCCATATTCTTTCCTGTCCATTGCTGATACAACAGTAAGTCTATGGATTTACAATGCTAAAATCAGGGTTCAGTTCCCCAGTGGACTCAGCAGATAGCCATTGTCTAGATAACAGGTAATATCCTCAGAAAAGGGTTAACAGATTAGTAGGACATCAGTTCACTTTGACAAATCCATCTTTGATTTTCTTTTGGAATATAATATTTTATTGAATAATTTTATAAGGCTTCTTGTATCAAACTTTTTCCCTTTATAAAATTAAGACTAACTTGACAACTGCTATCAACTCCTTTAAAACTGGGGTTTCTTTATAGCATTCTTCAGTTTTCATGTCACATCCCACTGTCTGTTGAACTACTAAAAATGAGTCTTGCCTTGTCTCTATTTCAATTACCAATTGTTTTTTTTTTTACAACTGCACTGAAATTTTCAGAATGCTGTTGTAGAATCATATGTTTAAACTTGCAAGAATGGTTTTAGGATAATATGAAATATGTATGGCTTGTTTTTCAATGCTGATTGAAGTACAAAGGAAAGGAATTTCCTATTTTCTATATACAAATTTTGTGAAATTATAAACATCTGAAATAATTTTTTGTATTGTTAAAAGGCATAACGTTATTGTAGAAGGTTCAGTGAGTTGTTTTCTAATCCATGTCCGTCTTTAATAAATATGGTTACTTCTTTTTCTCACTCATTTTAAACAAGTTCAGTGATGAGATGTAACACATGGATACACATTACAATGCCAAGTATGTTGTTGTGATTACGTATTATTTTCATTAACAAACATTATATTCAAATGTTTCATTTTGTATTATTGCATCTGTGATGCTAACCTAGATGTCATTCTCCCCCAAAAGATAATTTGCACTCCATAGAGGGTGCACCCAACTCTTTGGAAAATGGTGTTATATGGTACATTTGTTCACACACTATTCAGAAGTTTCCATGTATTATGTGTCCCCAGGTGTCTTCACTTATTGTTGCTTCCATCTGACTTGTGGCTTGTTGATCTACAAGGTTTCGAGGAAGTTTCGTTAAATCTCGATGGGAATACTAGCTAGTCGTCAGAATGCACGGGTGGAGGAAGACGAGATGGGAGCAGCTCAAGCTTATCGCTACCCGTCAAAATCAGGTTGATCGATCTTTACATAATTAGTTACAATAAGCAATACAACAATTAAGAGGACAAAAAACACATGAGGTTGACACTTTTTATGTACATCACTTGGTAAATGTATGTATTTTTTGTTACAAAATGTTTAAAATCATTAGAAATTTGAAGTTATTATTTATTACATTATCAGATAATTGTGTAATTATCGTATGAGGGGTAGTGTTTAATTTTTTCTGAAAAATAAACCAATTGAAATTGATATATTTCTGTATTTTAAACTGTAACATTTCTCATTAACATAATAAGACAAGAGACTTAATAATTTAGAAAACTGTTTCAAATAATTATATTAAACTTCATAACTGTCAGTTATTTTTTAGTTTGAAAGAAAATGAGATGAAACAGTCAAGTTTTTATATTATAAAGGTCAAGTTAGAGGAAACAGTCAGGTTTATGTATTATAATGGTCAAGTTAGGTGAAACAGTAAGGTTTTTATATTATAAAGGTCAAGTTAGGTGAAACAGTAAGGTTTTTATATTATAAAGGTCAAGTTAGGTGAAACAGTCAGGTTTTTATATTATAA
Source organism: Tachypleus tridentatus (assembly GCF_004210375.1). Lineage (NCBI taxonomy): Eukaryota > Metazoa > Arthropoda > Merostomata > Xiphosura > Limulidae > Tachypleus > Tachypleus tridentatus. Next base: position 10,780,905 of record NC_134833.1, read on the forward strand.
AGGTCAAGTTAGGTGAAACAGTCAGGTTTTTATTATATTATAAAGCCAAGTTAGTTAGAGGAAAAGTCAGGTGAAACAGTCAGGTTTTTTATATTATAAAGGTCAAGTTAGGTGAAACAGTCAGGTTTTATATTATAAAGCTCAAGTTAGATGAAACAGTCAGGTTTTATATATATAAAGGTGAAGTTAGGTGAAACAGTCAGGTTTTATATTATAAAAGGTCAAGTTAGGTGAAACAGTAAGGTATTTATATTATAAAGCTGAAGTTAGGTGAAACAGACAGGTTTTTATATTATAAAGGTCAAGTTAGATGAAACAGTCAGGTTTTTATATTATAAAGCTCAAGTTAGATGAAACAGTCAGGTTTTTATATTATAAAGGCCAAGTTAGGTGAAACAGTTAGGTTTTTATATTATAAAGGTCAAGTTAGGTGAAACAGACAGGTTTTTATATTATAAAGGTCAAGTTAGGTGAAACAGTCAGGTTTTATATTATAAAGGTCAAGTTAGGTGAAACAGTCAGGTTTTTATATTATAAAGCTCAAGTTAGGTGAAACAGTCAGGTTTTTATATTATAAAGGTCAAGTTAGGTGAAACAGTCAGGTTTTTATATTATAAAGGTCAAGTTAGGTGAAACAGTCAGGTTTTTATATTATAAAGGTCAAGTTAGGTGAAACAGTCAGGTTTTATATTATAAAGGTCAAGTTAGGTGAAACAGTCAGGTTTTATATATTATAAAGGTCAAGTTAGAGGAAACAGTCAGGTTTATGTATTATAAAGGTCAAGTTAGGTGAAACAGTAAGGTATTTATATTATAAATCTCACATTAGGTGAAACAGTAAGGTATTTATATTATAAAGCTGAAGTTAGGTGAAACAGACAGGTTTTTATATTATAAAGCTCAAGTTAGATGAAACAGTCAGGTTTTTGTATTATAAAGGTCAAGTTAGGTGAAACAGACAGGGTTTTGTATTATAAAGGTCAAGTTAGATGAAACAGACAGGGTTTTATATTATAAAGGTCAAGTTAGGTGAAACAGACAGGTTTTAGTATTATAAAGGTCAAGTTAGGTGAAACAGACAGTGTTTTATATTATAAAGGTCAAGTTAGGTGAAACAGACAGGTTTTTGTATTATAAAGGTCAAGTTAGGTGAAACAGACAGGTTTTTGTATTATAAAGGTCAAGTTAGGTGAAACAGACAGGGTTTTATATTATAAAGGTCAAGTTAGGTGAAATAGTCCGGTTTTTATAGTACAAAGGTCAATTTCAGTGAAACAGTGAGGTTTTTATAGTACAAAGATAAAGTTAGATGAAACAGGTTTTTATATTATAAAGGTCAGTTTAGGTCAAACATATTTTTTTTTATATTATAAAGCTCAAGTTTCTTAAACCAAGTATCAGGCAAACTTGTTTCTTTTGCATTTGTTCGTACTTTATCAAAAACACCAAGAATAAATACAGTGAACATGGTCAGTGTTAATGATGATTTTGTGTTGTATTAACCTTCATATTTTGAATTATTTTTTATTATCGGATTTTCTCTATTTATCGGTTGGGTGATTTTAACTCCAAGATAAACCACTAGAAACAGCTGTAAAATAAAACGATTTAAATGAAGATTCTGGCAATCTGTTGAATTAAACCAGTTGCACTGTAATTAGAATGCATGTACGTATGTATTTTTCTCTTTTATTTCAACAAGTCAAGAGTGCGTCTTTTAGACCTCAGTTTCTCATCATCCTATACACTTTGGTTATTCTATTGTATATTTACAAATATGTACTTTTCAGTTGACCATTTATCTGCTGAGTTATGAGGTTATGATCAGTACTGTTCAAGGTATTTATAAAATGTTAAAACTGGTATAATTATTCGATAAATAATTTTTTTTAAAAGTACGTAAATGTAACCATGCTTAGTGAAAAAAACCGAGAACTGAAACCAAAACGAAATAAATGTCTGGTAGCTTTTAATTGTTTGTAAATTGTTATAGGAAATTATTTTGCCAGTCACTTCATTATGGGAGGAGAAAGGTTCAAATAAACCAGCCAGAAGCTTATTTGTTTGGTGAAAACATGGATTTGAACTTTTAAGGGGGAAAGCCAACACCTGTGAGTATATTAGTGCAAGTTTCATTTCAAACCATTCACAATTTTACCAAATTTTGCTACTTTTTGTCAGAAACAAACATTTGAAATTAACAAGAAAGTGGACTTTGGGATGTTTGTTTAATAAACTATTTGTAAAAATGTGGCTCACATAAGGAAAGTGTTATCTTTCAGTGAGTGTAATTCACTACTAATATTTAGTTGCAAACACAAACAAACAAAAAACAACAAAATAATTTAATTAATTATTTAGGTTATGAAATTAGTACAAATTATAAAATAAGGAGGTATATTTGACGTGTGTCAGTATGCTATAATTTATATGCAGTATGTTAGAATGTGACCCTAATGAGGTGAACTTGTGTCATTTACAGTTTCCCTATCCAGCTCCGCAAGCATGTGAAGCTACTCGTCCACTGAGAAGTTTGATTAATATAAGAAAGGAGTCGCTACGGTTTGTTAAGTAAGCTTTCATTGTTTACAAGCAAACTGTATAAAGATATATTATGATGTACCTTAGATAAACTTAACTGTATGTGCAAGAGATTTAAAGCTACTGTTAATAGAGCCAGATGACTTATTCTGAGTATCTATAAGTAGAGATTTCATCAATTAGTGTCATGTAATTTAAACGAATAATCAAAATTATAATTACATTTATTAATCAACATTAGTGTTTCTGATTAGTACTGGTTTTGATTATTCCATCAGTTGGTTAATTGAAGTTGTGATTATATTGATTGTCAAGAAAATTGACAGATAAAAATTAGTGCTTTTAAATATTACTGTTAAGGGGAATCTGGTTGAAGTGTTTAAGATTGCAAAGAGAATTGACTGTCTTGATATGTTTCATGTTTAACAATGAGAACTAGGTGATTCAGATATATATTTTAGTGGGGTAGGTATCATCTTAAGCTTAGACAGTTTGATTTTTCTTAGAGGGAGGTTGGCCTTTATAGTGGGTTGTCTTTGGATGTTGTAGAGGGGGTATGTTTAAGTGGGTTTTACGTATCTATTTTCTGCTACAAGTGGGTTTTCTCGTCATCACTGAAGGTAAAGCTTGATAAGTATATAAATGGCTGAGTTGTTTTAATTTACTTTAGATGATGGAACAGCTGGGATGGACCACTAGGTTCTATGTTGATAAGTATATAAATGGCTGGCTCTGAGTTGTTTTAATTTACTTTAGATGATGGAACAGCTGGGATGGACCACTAGGTTCTATGTTGATAAGTATATAAATGGCTGGCTCTGAGTTGTTTTAATTTACTGATGGACCACCAGGTTGTTTTAATTTACTTTAGATGATGGAACAGCTGGGATGGACCACTAGGTTCTATGTTGATAAGTAATTGGCTGGCTCTGAGTTGTTTTAATTTACTTTAGATGATGGAACAGCTGGGATGGACCACCAGGTTGTTTTAATTTACTTTAGATGATGGAACAGCTGGGATGGACCACTAGGTTCTATGTTGATAAGTATATAAATGGCTGAGTTGTTTTAATTTACTTTAGATGATGGAACAGCTGGGATGGACCACTAGGTTCTATGTTGATAAGTATATAAATGGCTGAGTTGTTTTAATTTACTTTAGATGATGGAACAGCTGGGATGGACCACTAGGTTCTATGTTGATAAGTATATAAATGGCTGAGTTGTTTTAATTTACTTTAGATGATGGAACAGCTGGGATGGACCACTAGGTTCTATGTTGATAAGTATATAAATGGCTCTGAGTTGTTTTAATTTACTTTAGATGATGGAACAGCTGGGATGGACCACTAGGTTCTATGTTGATAAGTATATAAATGGCTGGCTCTGAGTTGTTTTAATTTACTTTAGATGATGGAACAGCTGGGATGGACCACTAGGTTCTATGTTGATAAGTATATAAATGGCTGAGTTGTTTTAATTTACTTTAGATGATGGAACAGCTGGGATGGACCACTAGGTTCTATGTTGATAAGTATATAAATGGCTGAGTTGTTTTAATTTACTTTAGATGATGGAACAGCTGGGATGGACCACCAGGTTCTATGTTGATAAGTATATAAATGGCTGAGTTGTTTTAATTTACTTTAGATGATGGAACAGCTGGGATGGACCACTAGGTTCTATGTTGATAAGTATATAAATGGCTGAGTTGTTTTAATTTACTTTAGATGATGGAACAGCTGGGATGGACCACCAGGTTCTATGTTGATAAGTATATAAATGGCTGGCTCTGAGTTGTTTTAATTTACTTTAGATGATGGAACAGCTGGGATGGACCACTAGGTTCTATGTTGATAAGTATATAAATGGCTGGCTCTGAGTTGTTTTAATTTACTTTAGATGATGGAACAGCTGGGATGGACCACTAGGTTCTATGTTGATAAGTATATAAATGGCTGAGTTGTTTTAATTTACTTTAGATGATGGAACAGCTGGGATGGACCACCAGGTTCTATGTTGATAAGTATATAAATGGCTGGCTCTGAGTTGTTTTAATTTACTTTAGATGATGGAACAGCTGGGATGGACCACCAGGTTCTATGTTGATAAGTATATAAATGGCTGGCTCTGAGTTGTTTTAATTTACTTTAGATGATGGAACAGCTGGGATGGACCACTAGGTTCTATGTTGATAAGTATATAAATGGCTGGCTCTGAGTTGTTTTAATTTACTTTAGATGATGGAACAGCTGGGATGGACCACTAGGTTCTATGTTGATAAGTATATAAATGGCTGGCTCTGAGTTGTTTTAATTTACTTTAGATGATGGAACAGCTGGGATGGACCACCAGGTTCTATGTTGATAAGTATATAAATGGCTGGCTCTGAGTTGTTTTAATTTACTTTAGATGATGGAACAGCTGGGATGGACCACCAGGTTCTATGTTGATAAGTATATAAATGGCTGGCTCTGAGTTGTTTTAATTTACTTTAGATGATGGAACAGCTGGGATGGACCACCAGGTTCTATGTTGATAAGTATATAAATGGCTGGCTCTGAGTTGTTTTAATTTACTTTAGATGATGGAACAGCTGGGATGGACCACCAGGTTCTATGTTGATAAGTATATAAATGGCTGGCTCTGAGTTGTTTTAATTTACTTTAGATGATGGAACAGCTGGGATGGACCACCAGGTTCTATGTTGATAAGTATATAAATGGCTGGCTCTGAGTTGTTTTAATTTACTTTAGATGATGGAACAGCTGGGATGGACCACTAGGTTCTATGTTGATAAGTATATAAATGGCTGGCTCTGAGTTGTTTTAATTTACTTTAGATGATGGAACAGCTGGGATGGACCACCAGGTTCTATGTTGATAAGTATATAAATGGCTGGCTCTGAGTTGTTTTAATTTACTTTAGATGATGGAACAGCTGGGATGGACCACTAGGTTCTATGTTGATAAGTATATAAATGGCTGGACCACCAGGTTCTATGTTGAGTTGTTTTAATTTACTTTAGATGATGGAACAGCTGGGATGGACCACTAGGTTCTATGTTGATAAGTATATAAATGGCTGGCTCTGAGTTGTTTTAATTTACTTTAGATGATGGAACAGCTGGGATGGACCACTAGGTTCTATGTTGATAAGTATATAAATGGCTGGCTCTGAGTTGTTTTAATTTACTTTAGATGATGGAACAGCTGGGATGGACCACTAGGTTCTATGTTGATAAGTATATAAATGGCTGGCTCTGAGTTGTTTTAATTTACTTTAGATGATGGAACAGCTGGGATGGACCACTAGGTTCTATGTTGATAAGTATATAAATGGCTGGCTCTGAGTTGTTTTAATTTACTTTAGATGATGGAACAGCTGGGATGGACCACTAGGTTCTATGTTGATAAGTATATAAATGGCTGGCTCTGAGTTGTTTTAATTTACTTTAGATGATGGAACAGCTGGGATGGACCACTAGGTTCTATGTTGATAAGTATATAAATGGCTGAGTTGTTTTAATTTACTTTAGATGATGGAACAGCTGGGATGGACCACCAGGTTCTATGTTGATAAGTATATAAATGGCTGGCTCTGAGTTGTTTTAATTTACTTTAGATGATGGAACAGCTGGGATGGACCACCAGGTTCTATGTTGATAAGTATATAAATGGCTGAGTTGTTTTAATTTACTTTAGATGATGGAACAGCTGGGATGGACCACCAGGTTCTATGTTGATAAGTATATAAATGGCTGGCTCTGAGCTTTAGATGATGGAACAGCTGGGATGGACTGAGTTGTTTTAATTTACTTTAGATGATGGAACAGCTGGGATGGACCACCAGGTTCTATGTTGATAAGTATATAAATGGCTGGCTCTGAGTTGTTTTAATTTACTTTAGATGATGGAACAGCTGGGATGGACCACCAGGTTCTATGTTGATAAGTATATAAATGGCTGGCTCTGAGTTGTTTTAATTTACTTTAGATGATGGAACAGCTGGGATGGACCACCAGGTTCTATGTTGATAAGTATATAAATGGCTGGCTCTGAGTTGTTTTAATTTACTTTAGATGATGGAACAGCTGGGATGGACCACCAGGTTCTATGTTGATAAGTATATAAATGGCTGGCTCTGAGTTGTTTTAATTTACTTTAGATGATGGAACAGCTGGGATGGACCACCAGGTTCTATGTTGATAAGTATATAAATGGCTGAGTTGTTTTAATTTACTTTAGATGATGGAACAGCTGGGATGGACCACTAGGTTCTATGTTGATAAGTATATAAATGGCTGAGTTGTTTTAATTTACTTTAGATGATGGAACAGCTGGGATGGACCACCAGGTTCTATGTTGATAAGTATATAAATGGCTGAGTTGTTTTAATTTACTTTAGATGATGGAACAGCTGGGATGGACCACTAGGTTCTATGTTGATAAGTATATAAATGGCTGAGTTGTTTTAATTTACTTTAGATGATGGAACAGCTGGGATGGACCACCAGGTTCTATGTTGATAAGTATATAAATGGCTGGCTCTGAGTTGTTTTAATTTACTTTAGATGATGGAACAGCTGGGATGGACCACTAGGTTCTATGTTGATAAGTATATAAATGGCTGAGTTGAGTTGTTTTAATTTACTTTAGATGATGGAACAGCTGGGATGGACCACCAGGTTCTATGTTGATAAGTATATAAATGGCTGGCTCTGAGTTGTTTTAATTTACTTTAGATGATGGAACAGCTGGGATGGACCACCAGGTTCTATGTTGATAAGTATATAAATGGCTGGCTCTGAGTTGTTTTAATTTACTTTAGATGATGGAACAGCTGGGATGGACCACCAGGTTCTATGTTGATAAGTATATAAATGGCTGGCTCTGAGTTGTTTTAATTTACTTTAGATGATGGAACAGCTGGGATGGACCACCAGGTTCTATGTTGATAAGTATATAAATGGCTGGCTCTGAGTTGTTTTAATTTACTTTAGATGATGGAACAGCTGGGATGGACCACCAGGTTCTATGTTGATAAGTATATAAATGGCTGGCTCTGAGTTGTTTTAATTTACTTTAGATGATGGAACAGCTGGGATGGACCACCAGGTTCTATGTTGATAAGTATATAAATGGCTGGCTCTGAGTTGTTTTAATTTACTTTAGATGATGGAACAGCTGGGATGGACCACCAGGTTCTATGTTGATAAGTATATAAATGGCTGGCTCTGAGTTGTTTTAATTTACTTTAGATGATGGAACAGCTGGGATGGACCACTAGGTTCTATGTTGATAAGTATATAAATGGCTGGCTCTGAGTTGTTTTAATTTACTTTAGATGATGGAACAGCTGGGATGGACCACCAGGTTCTATGTTGATAAGTATATAAATGGCTGGCTCTGAGTTGTTTTAATTTACTTTAGATGATGGAACAGCTGGGATGGACCACTAGGTTCTATGTTGATAAGTATATAAATGGCTGAGTTGTTTTAATTTACTTTAGATGATGGAACAGCTGGGATGGACCACCAGGTTCTATGTTGATAAGTATATAAATGGCTGGCTCTGAGTTGTTTTAATTTACTTTAGATGATGGAACAGCTGGGATGGACCACTAGGTTCTATGTTGATAAGTATATAAATGGCTGAGTTGTTTTAATTTACTTTAGATGATGGAACAGCTGGGATGGACCACCAGGTTCTATGTTGATAAGTATATAAATGGCTGGCTCTGAGTTGTTTTAATTTACTTTAGATGATGGAACAGCTGGGATGGACCACCAGGTTCTATGTTGATAAGTATATAAATGGCTGGCTCTGAGTTGTTTTAATTTACTTTAGATGATGGAACAGCTGGGATGGACCACCAGGTTCTATGTTGATAAGTATATAAATGGCTGGCTCTGAGTTGTTTTAATTTACTTTAGATGATGGAACAGCTGGGATGGACCACCAGGTTCTATGTTGATAAGTATATAAATGGCTGGCTCTGAGTTGTTTTAATTTACTTTAGATGATGGAACAGCTGGGATGGACCACCAGGTTCTATGTTGATAAGTATATAAATGGCTGGCTCTGAGTTGTTTTAATTTACTTTAGATGATGGAACAGCTGGGATGGACCACCAGGTTCTATGTTGATAAGTATATAAATGGCTGGCTCTGAGTTGTTTTAATTTACTTTAGATGATGGAACAGCTGGGATGGACCACCAGGTTCTATGTTGATAAGTATATAAATGGCTGGCTCTGAGTTGTTTTAATTTACTTTAGATGATGGAACAGCTGGGATGGACCACCAGGTTCTATGTTGATAAGTATATAAATGGCTGGCTCTGAGTTGTTTTAATTTACTTTAGATGATGGAACAGCTGGGATGGACCACCAGGTTCTATGTTGATAAGTATATAAATGGCTGGCTCTGAGTTGTTTTAATTTACTTTAGATGATGGAACAGCTGGGATGGACCACCAGGTTCTATGTTGATAAGTATATAAATGGCTGGCTCTGAGTTGTTTTAATTTACTTTAGATGATGGAACAGCTGGGATGGACCACCAGGTTCTATGTTGATAAGTATATAAATGGCTGGCTCTGAGTTGTTTTAATTTACTTTAGATGATGGAACAGCTGGGATGGACCACCAGGTTCTATGTTGATAAGTATATAAATGGCTGGCTCTGAGTTGTTTTAATTTACTTTAGATGATGGAACAGCTGGGATGGACCACCAGGTTCTATGTTGATAAGTATATAAATGGCTGGCTCTGAGTTGTTTTAATTTACTTTAGATGATGGAACAGCTGGGATGGACCACCAGGTTCTATGTTGATAAGTATATAAATGGCTGGCTCTGAGTTGTTTTAATTTACTTTAGATGATGGAACAGCTGGGATGGACCACCAGGTTCTATGTTGATAAGTATATAAATGGCTGGCTCTGAGTTGTTTTAATTTACTTTAGATGATGGAACAGCTGGGATGGACCACCAGGTTCTATGTTGATAAGTATATAAATGGCTGGCTCTGAGTTGTTTTAATTTACTTTAGATGATGGAACAGCTGGGATGGACCACCAGGTTCTATGTTGATAAGTATATAAATGGCTGGCTCTGAGTTGTTTTAATTTACTTTAGATGATGGAACAGCTGGGATGGACCACCAGGTTCTATGTTGATAAGTATATAAATGGCTGGCTCTGAGTTGTTTTAATTTACTTTAGATGATGGAACAGCTGGGATGGACCACCAGGTTCTATGTTGATAAGTATATAAATGGCTGGCTCTGAGTTGTTTTAATTTACTTTAGATGATGGAACAGCTGGGATGGACCACCAGGTTCTATGTTGATAAGTATATAAATGGCTGGCTCTGAGTTGTTTTAATTTACTTTAGATGATGGAACAGCTGGGATGGACCACCAGGTTCTATGTTGATAAGTATATAAATGGCTGGCTCTGAGTTGTTTTAATTTACTTTAGATGATGGAACAGCTGGGATGGACCACCAGGTTCTATGTTGATAAGTATATAAATGGCTGGCTCTGAGTTGTTTTAATTTACTTTAGATGATGGAACAGCTGGGATGGACCACCAGGTTCTATGTTGATAAGTATATAAATGGCTGGCTCTGAGTTGTTTTAATTTACTTTAGATGATGGAACAGCTGGGATGGACCACCAGGTTCTATGTTGATAAGTATATAAATGGCTGGCTCTGAGTTGTTTTAATTTACTTTAGATGATGGAACAGCTGGGATGGACCACCAGGTTCTATGTTGATAAGTATATAAATGGCTGGCTCTGAGTTGTTTTAATTTACTTTAGATGATGGAACAGCTGGGATGGACCACCAGGTTCTATGTTGATAAGTATATAAATGGCTGCTGAGTTGTTTTAATTTACTTTAGATGATGGAACAGCTGGGATGGACCACCAGGTTCTATGTTGATAAGTATATAAATGGCTGAGTTGTTTTAATTTACTTTAGATGATGGAACAGCTGGGATGGACCACCAGGTTCTATGTTGATAAGTATATAAATGGCTGAGTTGTTTTAATTTACTTTAGATGATGGAACAGCTGGGATGGACCACTAGGTTCTATGTTGATAAGTATATAAATGGCTGAGTTGTTTTAATTTACTTTAGATGATGGAACAGCTGGGATGGACCACCAGGTTCTATGTTGATAAGTATATAAATGGCTGAGTTGTTTTAATTTACTTTAGATGATGGAACAGCTGGGATGGACCACTAGGTTCTATGTTGATAAGTATATAAATGGCTGAGTTGTTTTAATTTACTTTAGATGATGGAACAGCTGGGATGGACCACTAGGTTCTATGTTGATAAGTATATAAATGGCTGAGTTGTTTTAATTTACTTTAGATGATGGAACAGCTGGGATGGACCACCAGGTTCTATGTTGATAAGTATATAAATGGCTGAGTTGTTTTAATTTACTTTAGATGATGGAACAGCTGGGATGGACCACTAGGTTCTATGTTGATAAGTATATAAATGGCTGGCTCTGAGTTGTTTTAATTTACTTTAGATGATGGAACAGCTGGGATGGACCACTAGGTTCTATGTTGATAAGTATATAAATGGCTGAGTTGTTTTAATTTACTTTAGATGATGGAACAGCTGGGATGGACCACTAGGTTCTATGTTGATAAGTATATAAATGGCTGAGTTGTTTTAATTTACTTTAGATGATGGAACAGCTGGGATGGACCACCAGGTTCTATGTTGATAAGTATATAAATGGCTGAGTTGTTTTAATTTACTTTAGATGATGGAACAGCTGGGATGGACCACTAGGTTCTATGTTGATAAGTATATAAATGGCTGAGTTGTTTTAATTTACTTTAGATGATGGAACAGCTGGGATGGACCACCAGGTTCTATGTTGATAAGTATATAAATGGCTGAGTTGTTTTAATTTACTTTAGATGATGGAACAGCTGGGATGGACCACTAGGTTCTATGTTGATAAGTATATAAATGGCTGAGTTGTTTTAATTTACTTTAGATGATGGAACAGCTGGGATGGACCACCAGGTTCTATGTTGATAAGTATATAAATGGCTGGCTCTGAGTTGTTTTAATTTACTTTAGATGATGGAACAGCTGGGATGGACCACTAGGTTCTATGTTGATAAGTATATAAATGGCTGAGTTGTTTTAATTTACTTTAGATGATGGAACAGCTGGGATGGACCACCAGGTTCTATGTTGATAAGTATATAAATGGCTGAGTTGTTTTAATTTACTTTAGATGATGGAACAGCTGGGATGGACCACTAGGTTCTATGTTGATAAGTATATAAATGGCTGAGTTGTTTTAATTTACTTTAGATGATGGAACAGCTGGGATGGACCACCAGGTTCTATGTTGATAAGTATATAAATGGCTGGCTCTGAGTTGTTTTAATTTACTTTAGATGATGGAACAGCTGGGATGGACCACCAGGTTCTATGTTGATAAGTATATAAATGGCTGGGACCACCAGGTTCTATGTGAGTTGTTTTAATTTACTTTAGATGATGGAACAGCTGGGATGGACCACCAGGTTCTATGTTGATAAGTATATAAATGGCTGAGTTGTTTTAATTTACTTTAGATGATGGAACAGCTGGGATGGACCACCAGGTTCTATGTTGATAAGTATATAAATGGCTGGCTCTGAGTTGTTTTAATTTACTTTAGATGATGGAACAGCTGGGATGGACCACCAGGTTCTATGTTGATAAGTATATAAATGGCTGAGTTGTTTTAATTTACTTTAGATGATGGAACAGCTGGGATGGACCACCAGGTTCTATGTTGATAAGTATATAAATGGCTGGCTCTGAGTTGTTTTAATTTACTTTAGATGATGGAACAGCTGGGATGGACCACCAGGTTCTATGTTGATAAGTATATAAATGGCTGAGTTGTTTTAATTTACTTTAGATGATGGAACAGCTGGGATGGACCACCAGGTTCTATGTTGATAAGTATATAAATGGCTGGCTCTGAGTTGTTTTAATTTACTTTAGATGATGGAACAGCTGGGATGGACCACTAGGTTCTATGTTGATAAGTATATAAATGGCTGAGTTGTTTTAATTTACTTTAGATGATGGAACAGCTGGGATGGACCACCAGGTTCTATGTTGATAAGTATATAAATGGCTGGCTCTGAGTTGTTTTAATTTACTTTAGATGATGGAACAGCTGGGATGGACCACTAGGTTCTATGTTGATAAGTATATAAATGGCTGAGTTGTTTTAATTTACTTTAGATGATGGAACAGCTGGGATGGACCACCAGGTTCTATGTTGATAAGTATATAAATGGCTGGCTCTGAGTTGTTTTAATTTACTTTAGATGATGGAACAGCTGGGATGGACCACTAGGTTCTATGTTGATAAGTATATAAATGGCTGAGTTGTTTTAATTTACTTTAGATGATGGAACAGCTGGGATGGACCACCAGGTTCTATGTTGATAAGTATATAAATGGCTGGCTCTGAGTTGTTTTAATTTACTTTAGATGATGGAACAGCTGGGATGGACCACTAGGTTCTATGTTGATAAGTATATAAATGGCTGAGTTGTTTTAATTTACTTTAGATGATGGAACAGCTGGGATGGACCACCAGGTTCTATGTTGATAAGTATATAAATGGCTGGCTCTGAGTTGTTTTAATTTACTTTAGATGATGGAACAGCTGGGATGGACCACTAGGTTCTATGTTGATAAGTATATAAATGGCTGGCTCTGAGTTGTTTTAATTTACTTTAGATGATGGAACAGCTGGGATGGACCACCAGGTTCTATGTTGATAAGTATATAAATGGCTGGCTCTGAGTTGTTTTAATTTACTTTAGATGATGGAACAGCTGGGATGGACCACCAGGTTCTATGTTGATAAGTATATAAATGGCTGGCTCTGAGTTGTTTTAATTTACTTTAGATGATGGAACAGCTGGGATGGACCACCAGGTTCTATGTTGATAAGTATATAAATGGCTGGCTCTGAGTTGTTTTAATTTACTTTAGATGATGGAACAGCTGGGATGGACCACCAGGTTCTATGTTGATAAGTATATAAATGGCTGGCTCTGAGTTGTTTTAATTTACTTTAGATGATGGAACAGCTGGGATGGACCACCAGGTTCTATGTTGATAAGTATATAAATGGCTGGCTCTGAGTTGTTTTAATTTACTTTAGATGATGGAACAGCTGGGATGGACCACCAGGTTCTATGTTGATAAGTATATAAATGGCTGGCTCTGAGTTGTTTTAATTTACTTTAGATGATGGAACAGCTGGGATGGACCACCAGGTTCTATGTTGATAAGTATATAAATGGCTGGCTCTGAGTTGTTTTAATTTACTTTAGATGATGGAACAGCTGGGATGGACCACCAGGTTCTATGTTGATAAGTATATAAATGGCTGGCTCTGAGTTGTTTTAATTTACTTTAGATGATGGAACAGCTGGGATGGACCACCAGGTTCTATGTTGATAAGTATATAAATGGCTGGCTCTGAGTTGTTTTAATTTACTTTAGATGATGGAACAGCTGGGATGGACCACCAGGTTCTATGTTGATAAGTATATAAATGGCTGGCTCTGAGTTGTTTTAATTTACTTTAGATGATGGAACAGCTGGGATGGACCACCAGGTTCTATGTTGATAAGTATATAAATGGCTGGCTCTGAGTTGTTTTAATTTACTTTAGATGATGGAACAGCTGGGATGGACCACCAGGTTCTATGTTGATAAGTATATAAATGGCTGGCTCTGAGTTGTTTTAATTTACTTTAGATGATGGAACAGCTGGGATGGACCACCAGGTTCTATGTTGATAAGTATATAAATGGCTGGCTCTGAGTTGTTTTAATTTACTTTAGATGATGGAACAGCTGGGATGGACCACCAGGTTCTATGTTGATAAGTATATAAATGGCTGGCTCTGAGTTGTTTTAATTTACTTTAGATGATGGAACAGCTGGGATGGACCACCAGGTTCTATGTTGATAAGTATATAAATGGCTGGCTCTGAGTTGTTTTAATTTACTTTAGATGATGGAACAGCTGGGATGGACCACCAGGTTCTATGTTGATAAGTATATAAATGGCTGGCTCTGAGTTGTTTTAATTTACTTTAGATGATGGAACAGCTGGGATGGACCACCAGGTTCTATGTTGATAAGTATATAAATGGCTGGCTCTGAGTTGTTTTAATTTACTTTAGATGATGGAACAGCTGGGATGGACCACCAGGTTCTATGTTGATAAGTATATAAATGGCTGGCTCTGAGTTGTTTTAATTTACTTTAGATGATGGAACAGCTGGGATGGACCACCAGGTTCTATGTTGATAAGTATATAAATGGCTGGCTCTGAGTTGTTTTAATTTACTTTAGATGATGGAACAGCTGGGATGGACCACCAGGTTCTATGTTGATAAGTATATAAATGGCTGGCTCTGAGTTGTTTTAATTTACTTTAGATGATGGAACAGCTGGGATGGACCACCAGGTTCTATGTTGATAAGTATATAAATGGCTGGCTCTGAGTTGTTTTAATTTACTTTAGATGATGGAACAGCTGGGATGGACCACCAGGTTCTATGTTGATAAGTATATAAATGGCTGGCTCTGAGTTGTTTTAATTTACTTTAGATGATGGAACAGCTGGGATGGACCACCAGGTTCTATGTTGATAAGTATATAAATGGCTGGCTCTGAGTTGTTTTAATTTACTTTAGATGATGGAACAGCTGGGATGGACCACCAGGTTCTATGTTGATAAGTATATAAATGGCTGAGTTGTTTTAATTTACTTTAGATGATGGAACAGCTGGGATGGACCACCAGGTTCTATGTTGATAAGTATATAAATGGCTGGCTCTGAGTTGTTTTAATTTACTTTAGATGATGGAACAGCTGGGATGGACCACCAGGTTCTATGTTGATAAGTATATAAATGGCTCTGAGTTGTTTTAATTTACTTTAGATGATGGAACAGCTGGGATGGACCACCAGGTTCTATGTTGATAAGTATATAAATGGCTGGCTCTGAGTTGTTTTAATTTACTTTAGATGATGGAACAGCTGGGATGGACCACCAGGTTCTATGTTGATAAGTATATAAATGGCTCTGAGTTGTTTTAATTTACTTTAGATGATGGAACAGCTGGGATGGACCACCAGGTTCTATGTTGATAAGTATATAAATGGCTGAGTTGTTTTAATTTACTTTAGATGATGGAACAGCTGGGATGGACCACCAGGTTCTATGTTGATAAGTATATAAATGGCTGGCTCTGAGTTGTTTTAATTTACTTTAGATGATGGAACAGCTGGGATGGACCACCAGGTTCTATGTTGATAAGTATATAAATGGCTGGCTCTGAGTTGTTTTAATTTACTTTAGATGATGGAACAGCTGGGATGGACCACCAGGTTCTATGTTGATAAGTATATAAATGGCTGGCTTCTATGAGTTGTTTTAATTTACTTTAGATGATGGAACAGCTGGGATGGACCACTAGGTTCTATGTTGATAAGTATATAAATGGCTGGCTCTGAGTTGTTTTAATTTACTTTAGATGATGGAACAGCTGGGATGGACCACCAGGTTCTATGTTGATAAGTATATAAATGGCTGGCTCTGAGTTGTTTTAATTTACTTTAGATGATGGAACAGCTGGGATGGACCACCAGGTTCTATGTTGATAAGTATATAAATGGCTGAGTTGTTTTAATTTACTTTAGATGATGGAACAGCTGGGATGGACCACTAGGTTCTATGTTGATAAGTATATAAATGGCTGGCTCTGAGTTGTTTTAATTTACTTTAGATGATGGAACAGCTGGGATGGACCACCAGGTTCTATGTTGATAAGTATATAAATGGCTGAGTTGTTTTAATTTACTTTAGATGATGGAACAGCTGGGATGGACCACTAGGTTCTATGTTGATAAGTATATAAATGGCTGAGTTGTTTTAATTTACTTTAGATGATGGAACAGCTGGGATGGACCACCAGGTTCTATGTTGATAAGTATATAAATGGCTGGCTCTGAGTTGTTTTAATTTACTTTAGATGATGGAACAGCTGGGATGGACCACCAGGTTCTATGTTGATAAGTATATAAATGGCTGGCTCTGAGTTGTTTTAATTTACTTTAGATGATGGAACAGCTGGGATGGACCACCAGGTTCTATGTTGATAAGTATATAAATGGCTGAGTTGTTTTAATTTACTTTAGATGATGGAACAGCTGGGATGGACCACCAGGTTCTATGTTGATAAGTATATAAATGGCTGGCTCTGAGTTGTTTTAATTTACTTTAGATGATGGAACAGCTGGGATGGACCACCAGGTTCTATGTTGATAAGTATATAAATGGCTGAGTTGTTTTAATTTACTTTAGATGATGGAACAGCTGGGATGGACCACTAGGTTCTATGTTGATAAGTATATAAATGGCTGAGTTGTTTTAATTTACTTTAGATGATGGAACAGCTGGGATGGACCACCAGGTTCTATGTTGATAAGTATATAAATGGCTGGCTCTGAGTTGTTTTAATTTACTTTAGATGATGGAACAGCTGGGATGGACCACCAGGTTCTATGTTGATAAGTATATAAATGGCTGAGTTGTTTTAATTTACTTTAGATGATGGAACAGCTGGGATGGACCACCAGGTTCTATGTTGATAAGTATATAAATGGCTGGCTCTGAGTTGTTTTAATTTACTTTAGATGATGGAACAGCTGGGATGGACCACCAGGTTCTATGTTGATAAGTATATAAATGGCTGGCTCTGAGTTGTTTTAATTTACTTTAGATGATGGAACAGCTGGGATGGACCACCAGGTTCTATGTTGATAAGTATATAAATGGCTGGCTTGAGTTGTTTTAATTTACTTTAGATGATGGAACAGCTGGGATGGACCACCAGGTTCTATGTTGATAAGTATATAAATGGCTGAGTTGTTTTAATTTACTTTAGATGATGGAACAGCTGGGATGGACCACCAGGTTCTATGTTGATAAGTATATAAATGGCTGGCTCTGAGTTGTTTTAATTTACTTTAGATGATGGAACAGCTGGGATGGACCACCAGGTTCTATGTTGATAAGTATATAAATGGCTGAGTTGTTTTAATTTACTTTAGATGATGGAACAGCTGGGATGGACCACCAGGTTCTATGTTGATAAGTATATAAATGGCTGGCTCTGAGTTGTTTTAATTTACTTTAGATGATGGAACAGCTGGGATGGACCACTAGGTTCTATGTTGATAAGTATATAAATGGCTGAGTTGTTTTAATTTACTTTAGATGATGGAACAGCTGGGATGGACCACCAGGTTCTATGTTGATAAGTATATAAATGGCTGGCTCTGAGTTGTTTTAATTTACTTTAGATGATGGAACAGCTGGGATGGACCACTAGGTTCTATGTTGATAAGTATATAAATGGCTGAGTTGTTTTAATTTACTTTAGATGATGGAACAGCTGGGATGGACCACTAGGTTCTATGTTGATAAGTATATAAATGGCTGGCTCTGAGTTGTTTTAATTTACTTTAGATGATGGAACAGCTGGGATGGACCACCAGGTTCTATGTTGATAAGTATATAAATGGCTGAGTTGTTTTAATTTACTTTAGATGATGGAACAGCTGGGATGGACCACTAGGTTCTATGTTGATAAGTATATAAATGGCTGGCTCTGAGTTGTTTTAATTTACTTTAGATGATGGAACAGCTGGGATGGACCACTAGGTTCTATGTTGATAAGTATATAAATGGCTGAGTTGTTTTAATTTACTTTAGATGATGGAACAGCTGGGATGGACCACCAGGTTCTATGTTGATAAGTATATAAATGGCTGGCTCTGAGTTGTTTTAATTTACTTTAGATGATGGAACAGCTGGGATGGACCACTAGGTTCTATGTTGATAAGTATATAAATGGCTGAGTTGTTTTAATTTACTTTAGATGATGGAACAGCTGGGATGGACCACCAGGTTCTATGTTGATAAGTATATAAATGGCTGGCTCTGAGTTGTTTTAATTTACTTTAGATGATGGAACAGCTGGGATGGACCACCAGGTTCTATGTTGATAAGTATATAAATGGCTGGCTGAGTTGTTTTAATTTACTTTAGATGATGGAACAGCTGGGATGGACCACCAGGTTCTATGTTGATAAGTATATAAATGGCTGGCTCTGAGTTGTTTTAATTTACTTTAGATGATGGAACAGCTGGGATGGACCACCAGGTTCTATGTTGATAAGTATATAAATGGCTCTGAGTTGTTTTAATTTACTTTAGATGATGGAACAGCTGGGATGGACCACCAGGTTCTATGTTGATAAGTATATAAATGGCTGGCTCTGAGTTGTTTTAATTTACTTTAGATGATGGAACAGCTGGGATGGACCACCAGGTTCTATGTTGATAAGTATATAAATGGCTGGCTCTGAGTTGTTTTAATTTACTTTAGATGATGGAACAGCTGGGATGGACCACCAGGTTCTATGTTGATAAGTATATAAATGGCTCTGAGTTGTTTTAATTTACTTTAGATGATGGAACAGCTGGGATGGACCACCAGGTTCTATGTTGATAAGTATATAAATGGCTGGCTCTGAGTTGTTTTAATTTACTTTAGATGATGGAACAGCTGGGATGGACCACCAGGTTCTATGTTGATAAGTATATAAATGGCTGGCTCTGAGTTGTTTTAATTTACTTTAGATGATGGAACAGCTGGGATGGACCACCAGGTTCTATGTTGATAAGTATATAAATGGCTGGCTCTGAGTTGTTTTAATTTACTTTAGATGATGGAACAGCTGGGATGGACCACCAGGTTCTATGTTGATAAGTATATAAATGGCTGGCTCTGAGTTGTTTTAATTTACTTTAGATGATGGAACAGCTGGGATGGACCACTAGGTTCTATGTTGATAAGTATATAAATGGCTGGCTCTGAGTTGTTTTAATTTACTTTAGATGATGGAACAGCTGGGATGGACCACCAGGTTCTATGTTGATAAGTATATAAATGGCTGGCTTGAGTTGTTTTAATTTACTTTAGATGATGGAACAGCTGGGATGGACCACCAGGTTCTATGTTGATAAGTATATAAATGGCTGGCTCTGAGTTGTTTTAATTTACTTTAGATGATGGAACAGCTGGGATGGACCACTAGGTTCTATGTTGTTCCAAAACATTATGTTAAAATAAGAATTTAATTTAGTACTAATGAGTGTTACAGTGTAATTGTTTTATGTAATTGACTCTATTATGTTTTAATCCACATGAGTGGGCATATTCAAGCAATATATATCAAAGGTTCAAAGTATCATACGAAGGTTACTGAAGTCAAGTTTTTAAAAATTCATATGTAAAGCTTCTAATTGTTGCAAAAAATGTAGTTTTTGAATAAATCTTGTCATGATTTCATGTAGGTAATTTTGGTTTTTATTCCAGGCCACCAGTAGATGCTGATGATGGAACTGGTAGATCAAGTACTTCCTATAATATAGAATTTACTTTTGATTCTGATGTACGATGTGCTATTACTATATATTACTTCTGTACAGAGGAAGTAACAACACAAGGATACTTGTGAGTATCTGTGGATCTCTTTGTATTAGTTTTTTTGTGCTGGATTCTTTACAGTAGGTGTCTGTAATTTGTTGGTGATATGTGTCAACAATAAAAGGACAACACACAATACATTTGTTTTCAAATACTGTATTCAATACAAGACAAATGTTTGTAGAATATCTTGTCACACTATTGATTGTCACAATTGTCTCCAGTTGTTTAAATAATGGCCTCCTTTTTGTCAAAGGCAAACAGGTGGGTTCTAGAACTTTTGACAAGACAAATTATTACTCTATCTCTGTTACTGTTTTCAATAATATAAAACTATTCTGTAGTTTGTTTTTTTTTACAAAGTGACCTGTCTTGGCCATGTTTTAATGGACTAGTATTTGGTAAAATACAGTCACATTTCAATTATTTTAAATTATTTTATGTATATAAATAAATACTATTTACAAGTAAGTTCTTAAACTTATTTTTATTAAAACAGAACAGTAAATAAAGAAGTAAAGCACATAATTATCTCTTGTACTTTATGACCTTTGTATTTGTTTGCTGCTTGTTTTAGCTTGCTAAGCCTTCAGAATGGATTTACACTTGGGGATGTGAAGTTAAATAATATTTTAATGTTTTATATAGATATACATGAATACACCAAATAAATCATGAATTACTCCATAAATACCATAGAATACCATTATAAATTATCAACTTAAGTAACTAAGCTGTGTTTTGTATCTACAAAATATGAAACACAAACAGCATAAAGATTCAACTTGCCATATTTAAGGTTTGTTTTGAAAGAAAGAGAGGACACTGTTATATTTGAAAATAGTTGATAAAAGTCACTCATGGGACATTCTAAGCTTCTGATTGGTTATTCACATACCATGTATATAGGTAAGTATATATATAAGGAACTGTTTCCAAAACTGAAATAGGTTTAAGTGGGGGCAGCTGCTGTGTTTGATTTACTAACTGCAGTGATAGGTCAGCAAATACAAAAGTTAAACTTTATTATTTTATATTTCAGCTTGCCAATATTGGTAATTTGTTTTTGTACAAAACTAAAGACTTTGTATTCTGATGTCACAAACATGTAATTTGAACCAGTGTTGCATTCAACATACCATGTAATGCACACAAATCGATGTTTAGGTGTGTTTGTTTATTATTTACTCTTAAATTAAGAATTTAACTAATGTAAATATGAAGATACCATAATCTATAGTTTGATACCAAATTTAAGGAGATAAATTCATAAAATAATATTTCAGTAAAGTGTGTGAGATCATTACATAAATAACAAGCTGTAGAAAATTCAGTATTGGTCCTTTTCTCATCTTTAAAAGGTTTCAATAAGTTTAAAAATCTTTTAAAGTTTTTCATTGTCATTCCTTATTATTTTTGAGTATTCCAATAGAGTTTATTATGCTAATGCATTTTATAAGAATGCCTTATTAAACTTTTGATTATGATGAAAGTGTGAGGCTATACTCACATTGAAAGTGAATTTCTGACGCATTTACTGACTTGTCAAGTTTATCTGGATTTAGATTGTGATTAGAAGTCAGTCAAATAGAAATATTAGCATCAAAACTTAGCTTGTTATCACTTGGAAAATGATTAAAGATGAATGTAGTTGGTGTGACCAGCTTTAGAACTACTTTGTAATCATGAGGCTCTATGTACTATAACTCTCAACAAAATAAATGCATTTTCATAAAATGTAATAAGATATTAGTGAGCCTCACAAGTTTGTTGTACACAAAAAAAATCAGATATGCTAGAGTAGTTTTTCATAAATATGATAAGACCATTTGAAAACCATCTTAGGATTTGAAAAACCACTCTTCTCTCTCCAGAAAAGGGTGTTTGGTGCTTAGATAATTCCAGTAATGATAAATTTTAATACATCACCAATCAAAAGCTTTCTTTTTACATAGGTGTTATTGCACCCTAACTGTATTATTTACCAGAATTCATTGTTAAGGTTTTAAAAATATTCTTGAAGTAAAAAAGTATCTCAGAACGACTGGTATGGGTATTAACACTTTTAATTCAAGTGGGTTTCTCATTAGTAAAAAGTGTTAATATTCATAACAGCCGTTCTGAGATACGTTTTTGAAAATACGTTCTTTGAATGCACAGGTAACCAAAACTTTCATTTATGCTGCATGCTCTTACATACACAGTGATTAATGTTTTTAAAAGATATAAAATGGCTTTTACGTAACTTGGTTATTTGCACTATATTGACCTTGGGGCTTGGAAGCTTACAAAACCTTAAGGTGGTCCTTTTTCTTTTTTTTTTTCCATAAAGATGTATTTGGAATCTTGTTGATTAGGTCCTTTCAGTGTGATTTGTATCAGATTTTTAAAGTGGGTCAGTAATTTAAAAAAAAAAAAAAAAATCTAAGGAACATTAATAACTGGTACAACCAGAGCAAATGAAGAGCAAACACTGAGAATTTGGGGTAAATATCAGCTCATGGCTGATAGTTGGCAGGGTTTTGCAAAGTTTGTTTGGCTATAACCTTAAAGAATAAACTTCATTTGTTAATGTCCCCATTAATACAGTGGTATGTCTCTGAACTCACACCACTAGAAACCGGTTTCGATGTCCGTGGTGGGCAGAGCACAGAGAGCCCATTTGTGCTTAACTTCAAACAAACAAACATTTGTCAATATTTGCAGCTCTGTGCTACCACTTCAGTTATTGTTTCATTAGCATTCTTGTGAGATTGGCATAAAATCTAAAGCTTCTGTTCTGCTCCTTAAAACTGAAATATTTCTGGTCTCAGGGAAGCTGAATAGTATTATAAACATCGCCAAGAGGCGACAAGGTCAGGAAAGAACTTGCAAGGTACATGTGACATGCCAGGTTTCACGTGTGCTAACACAACTTCTGTTTACTATTGGTGTCGTGTTCAGGTTCAACAGTGATTTTCTAATGATACTTAGGATTTACTAATCATTATTAACTTGTAGTTACAGAAAAATAACAGCATAAATGAATTGTTGGAAAATGCAAAAATATTTCCATATTATGATAAAACCATCTCTTATGCTAATAACCAGCATAAAATTCATGGATTATATGTAAAGTGCATGAAATTTTACTACGTACCAAATAGAAGCTATGTAGTAAGTCAATATCAGTTAGTCGTGAACTTGGCCGAATATTTTCTGTTTTCTTTGTAATAACTGTATTATTATGAAACAAACCCCATTTCTATTGGGATGTATAATATTTATTTTTAGTATCCATACTTTGTTGACCATCTAAGTTAAAGTACACATTTTGAAATTCAGTGGTATTTATGTTTCCATACAAAAAAAACATTAAACAAATACTTCTTGAAAATAGCTGTAAGCCGAGAGATCCCACAATGAATTCAGAAACTTACCATTACAAATGTGGAGTCAACCAGCAGTTTGTTCAGGTCTCTCATACATTTGATCCATCTAAATATTCAGAAGATGATGTGAGTATGTGATGTAGTAGTTGTTAATATTAATAACTGGGATTTATATGTGCTATGTCTCTATATTAATACTTGTGGTCTTCTACAAACTTGTCTTTTTATGATTTTGGTGCTAAGTTAACTTTATGGGAGAAGATTTATTTGATAAATATATATATATTCAGTTTATTTTTATGTTGTAATAAGAAAAGTAATCTCTGTGTTGAACATATTGACTAGTTTAATACTGAAGAAACAGAATGAATGTTGAGAAAAGAATATCTGAATTTGTTATACATAATAGATGAATCCATGTTGTAAATTTGAGTTTGATTTTTGTTGGTAACTGAACTACATAATTCTTACTCTACATTTGCAGTTTCCTGATTTAAAAAAAATATTGAAATATAGAATTCTATAAACAGTGATTTCAATGTAACAAGATATGTGTGTTATATTTCAACTGTGTAACAAAGTCTGTGAACATTGTTGCTTTAAGCAAAACAACAGTATTAGGGACTTTCTGTAATTCATAATTTTTAGAACTGTTTTACGTGAGTATAAAGACATACTGTTATTTTTACAGTTGAACTGCAGATTTGAAGACGAGATATTTCTTCCTGTAGTAGTTCAGTGTGTTGTTGAAGAAGGTGAAGGTGAGTATTAGGTCATTTAAAATGTTCAATAGAATAAACTTATGGCAGCAGTTTCACAACTTCTATTTATATAAGACTAGTGCAGGAAATACAGTTTAGTCTTAGCTTACAACTGGGACATATATACAACTTCTATTTCTAAAAGACTAGTGCAGGAAATACAGTTTAGTCTTAGCTTACAGCTGGGACGTATATACAACTTCTATTTCTATAAGACTAGTGCAGGAAATACAGTTTAGTCTTAGCTTACAACTGGGACATATATACAACTTCTATTTCCATAAGACTAGTGCAGGAAATACAGTTTAGTCTTAGCTTACAGCTGGGACGTATATACAACTTCTATTTATATAAGATTAGTGCGGGAAATACAACTTAGTCATAGTTTACAGCTGGGACGTATATACAACTTCTATTTCTATAAGACTAGTGCAGGAAATACAGTTTAGTCTTAGCTTACAGCTGGGACGTATATACAACTTCTATTTCTATAAGACTAGTGCAGGAAATACAGTTTAGTCTTAGCTTACAACTGGGACGTATATACAACTTCTATTTCTATAAGACTAGTGCAGGAAATACAGTTTAGTCTTAGCTTACAGCTGGGACGTATATACAACTTCTATTTCTATAAGACTAGTGCAGGAAATACAACTTAGTCATAGTTTACAGCTGGGACGTATATACAACTTCTATTTCTATAAGATTAGTGCAGGAAATACAACTTAGTCATAGTTTACAGCTGGGACGTATATACAACTTCTATTTCTATAAGACTAGTGCAGGAAATACAGTTTAGTCTTAGCTTACAGCTGGGACGTATATACAACTTCTATTTCTATAAGACTAGTGCAGGAAATACAGTTTAGTCTTGGCTTACAGCTGGGACGTATATACAACTTCTATTTCTATAAGACTAGTGCAGGAAATACAGTTTAGTCTTGGCTTACAGCTGGGACGTATATACAACTTCTATTTCTATAAGACTAGTGCAGGAAATACAGTTTAGTCTTAGTTTACAGCTGGGACGTATATACAACTTCTATTTCTATAAGACTAGTGCAGGAAATACAGTTTAGTCTTAGCTTACAGCTGGGACGTATATACAACTTCTATTTCTATAAGATTAGTGCAGGAAATACAACTTAGTCATAGTTTACAGCTGGGACGTATATACAACTTCTATTTCTATAAGACTAGTGCAGGAAATACAGTTTAGTCTTAGCTTACAGCTTAGACTACATCTCGGTTATGTATTTCCCAGTTCGCTGGAAAATATACATTGCAGCTGCACTGGATGTGTTAATCTTTGTTTATGTATTACAGTCATAAAGACTGTTATAGCCAGTTTTCAATATTACTGTGCTTCAGTCATTTAATGTAGATCCATTTGTACTTGGTGAATTTTTTATTTCTGTTTTGTAAGTCTGTTATGAATTAACGTATGCTAAAGAGTTTATATATTTCAGTTCATTTCAATCAGGAGATTTAAATATATTTAAACATATTTCTTAGGGTTGTAACTTAGTATTTACTATAAGTAATACAGGCTGTACAAATAAACAGAATGAAAAACACTTATTCTAAAGAATATAAGTTCTGAACATTTAGCTAAAGATTGTTATAAAAGAAGGTTCATTCTCATCTGAAAGTAATACTATATTTAATTGTCTGAATCTCTTATTTTTCAGAACCGTATCAGTCTCACACGTTAATAGCAGTTGTAGAAAAGTATTCTGACAACACGTATTCATTAAAACCTTTGAAGCAAAAATTATTTGTTGATGGACTTTGCTACCTGATGCAAGAGATTTATGGAATTGAAAACAAAAGTCTCAATCAGTCAAAGGTAGGTCATTCAAAAGTTATAAAGTCACTTGTACAAACTTTGACATTCTGGACAAGAATAAGTATAATGATATTATAATATTTTTAGGGTGTCTTGGCATGGTCAGTTTGTTAGGGCACTTGACTTGCAATTTGCAGGCCATGGATCCAAATCCCTGTCCCACCAAATATTCTCACCCTTTCAGCTGTCAGGGAGTTGTAATGTGATGGTTAATCTTAGCATTAACTGGTAAAAGAGTAGCATAGCCCAAGTGGTGGTGACTGACTGCCTCTCCTGTTGTCTTTCACTGCAAAATTAGCAATTGGCTTATGTAGGTAGTCCTAATGTGGCTTTGCACAAAATTAAAACCAAAACAAAGTTTGTTGTGAAAATTAACAACTTTATAAACACAAATTAAGTAAAACAAAAACAAATACAACTTTAGACAAATATGAAGAATATTACCCCTACTAGTTTTGATGAACCAACTACATCATTTTCAAGGGTATACTACTATATGTAGGAACTAATTGGGGTACTTGTTTTCATATTTTGTAAATTTGTGTTTATACAGTTGTTAAGTGTTACAATGTCTATAAACAGCACAAAGATCATTTTGTGGTGTTTAAAATACACTTTTTTATTTTAATTATTCTGTAATATAAAGGGGTTTGATGGATTGAGTGCCTCTTAAATGGGAAAAAGTAGTTGCAAGATAATATGGTTTTGTATTACTGATGGCTTGGTGTGTGTTCTGATGGTTAGGGCACTTTACTATCACTCTTTGGGTGGTGAGATTCAGTTTGGTCATTAATATGATCACCTTCTTAGCTTTGGGAGCATTTTGATGGGTTTTTAAACTCACTGTCTTAAAAGTAGAGAAGGCTAGTGGAAATAACTTATGAATAGTTTTGTGTGAAATTTAAAGAAAAATATATTTTTGTATATTTAATTAGTTAATGAAATAAACTGTAGTAGAAAAGATGAATAGTTAAACTACTGACTTTTCTAATCTGCAAAAAGTAAAAGAGGAGTGTCTATTTATGTGACTGCCAAAACTTCAAGAGGAAAGAATCTACAAATCTGAAACTTTGCATTCTCGCTAAGTGGACCCTGAGGGTATACATTTGGGTATTATTATTTATCAAGATGTGAGAGTGCTTGCACATCTTTTTAATGAGGCAAGCTAGCAAAAAAAAAAAAACATTGCAAATAGAAATTGCAGAAAGACAGAATAGAAATAGAAGTAAGAGGCAGACAGATATGCATGTGTACATGTTTTTAATGAGGCAGTCTATTGAAAAACACATAGAAGAGAAGTGGTTCCTTATATAACAACTTCTAATATATAGAAAAGCCAGTGCATTTGGGTAACAGTGTTCCAGCAATGGCTTTTGTATTGTGTAGCTTAGCAATAAAAGTGTAAATTAATACTGTTGTTAAGAGGTTATGTGCTGAAAGTGTAAACTACAAAATTGAAGAAAACGTTTTTTTTTTACTAATTTAGAGGTTCCATTAATTAAAGAGGTTTTTTTTTATTTAAGTATGAAATCAGAGAACAAGTCAGAGCAAAGGTTACCATTATAAATATCCTGTACAGGAGTAAGAAAAATATATGAGTTATACTTTTATGCCAAACTGGGTTCAGAAAACACACACTGACATAGTCATCTAAAGTAAATCAACCTGATAACCCAAGCAAATTCGGGTATCTTTGTTAGTAAGGACAATAAAATAGTGTAAAAACTTGGTATAGTTGTTGAGTATTTTGATAGTCAAGATAATTAAACTGTGCCATGAGTTATTTTTGATTTAAATAAATTATTATTTAATAGTTAGTCATTAAGACTGCCATGGAGGTTACTTTATCTAATTCTCAGGAAGCTAATGAAGACGAGATAGAGGATAATGGATCTGAATGTGTTATTTGTATGAGTGATTCCCGTGACACACTCATCCTTCCGTGTCGTCATCTGTGTTTATGCAACAGTTGTGCCGATTCTTTGCGTTACCAAGCCAACAACTGCCCTATCTGTCGATCTCCGTTTCGTGCTTTACTTCAGATACGAGCTGTCAGAAAAGCTGTGTCAGGAATATCCCAGTTAGGAGGAGATAATCAGGTGTGATATTACCAAGAATTTTCTTTTTTATCAGATTTTGGTAATTTTGGGATGATATAACTTGAAACCACCAACATGTACATTTCTTTTTGTAATATCAGTTGTGTTAAAGCTATGTGGTTCATGGGAAGTTCATGTTATATTCTATTTTAAAACAGTAATAATGTTATTTTTATCTTTCTGTTTGTATTGTCTCTCTCTTCAGCTTGAACAACGTACTCTGTGTAATGAACTACTATGGATCTTGACATAATTTTACAGGAAGTATGTATGTCATTAAAATGTTTACTAAGTGTGGTCGTATCACAGGTGAAAAAAATGTTCATACACATATATTGCATAACAAGAACTTTATTATTTTATACATCTTAGCACAACATGTATTTAGGATACACTTAAATATCCTCAGGTGGCCAAACCTTGTGAGATATTATTGGGATTATGGACGAAAACATTACTAACATTGATTAAAAGATGCATTCTAATCTTTATAACCATGAAAATTAAAATAATATTTAATTAACTATGTTCATTACCAGATTAATTTTTAGTTTTATTCTAAGTAGACAGCTTGCTATGACTAAAAGGTAAAACTAATTTGCAAAACAATTGCATGTACATTTATCTTAATTAAAGAGGAAGTTACTGTGGGTATCCTCGTGGAAAAGTTTACCCACATGTACGTATATCTTACGAAAGAACAACATTTCTTATCTGTACCTATTACACTTCCAATGTCTTTGTAGTCATCTTGTGTAATTAGTTCTAAGAGTTTTGTGTGGATTTTTATTAAGCAGAAATGTTAATGAATACAGGGTATGTGCTTATCAGAAAAGAAGATAATATCCATCCAGATTTAACAGATTTGTTACACAGGGAATGTTGAAGAACTTATTTAACAAAGCACATGCTAATTGGAATCCACCAGCCTAGTGTTTATCAGAAACATATATTTTATGTGACAGGAAACCCCGACCTGTTTTGATCAGATTAGCCAACATTTACGATAGTTAACTTCTTCTTTTGGTGGAATAGATTCACATGCAGACTGATGAGACGGTTTTTCCTCATGCATTTAACAGTAAACCATCATGTTGAAAATTATGCAATTTTCCCTTTTTCAATAAAATAAATAAAATTACAACTGATTACTGACAACTGTAAAAAATTACACCTAATAATTACAACTATTTATCGAATGCTATAGATAATGTTGTAGAAGCACCAGTGTTAATGATAGAGAACTATATAATACAACCAGTTAATGACTTATTGTGATACATAACATCCAATATTGACGTTAAAGAACTACATAACCAATTAACAAGTTTTATAGATAATGATACAGATTAATTACTGCTGTATATAATGACATAGCACCACCAGTTAATTATGCTTCGTAACATTTATGCAAACTAACTGATCTGTAACTACTGTAGAAATTATGCAAGACTATCTTGAGATGCTTTAAACTTTATTTTGTCTGTTTATATGTTGGGTGGTGAATGTGTGGTGTAGTATGTTCTTGAAGAGATCACTCATGGAACTTGCAAATCAAATGTAAGCCTACAATTTTCCACGTGCATTCATAACATTAAAGATGAATGAAAAGTGAGCTTAAGAACAAAAGTATTAAGACAGAAATCAGTTCTGAGACATCATGAAACTGAGCAAAGTGAGCTTAAGAACAAAAGTATTAAGACAGCACTCAGTTCTGAGACATCATGAAACTGAGCAAAGTGAGCTTAAGAACAAAAGTATTAAGACAGCACTCAGTTCTGAGACATCATGAAACTGAGCAAAGTGAGCTTAAGAACAAAAGTATTAAGACAGCACTCAGTTCTGAGACATCATGAAACTGAGCAAGGCTTTTTATTCATGTAGACAACGCAAGATGTTCCTGTTGGTTACGAACCAGTGTCTTTGCTCGAAGCTCTTAATGGCCCCCACCAGTCTTCAGCTCCACATCCACCATCAGTTAGTGAGTATTATACCTCCTTATTGACAGAAGAATCTATATTATTACAGTTTTCTAAATGTAAATGTTCATTCCTACTATATTATGGTTTTATCTTATGTCGTAGCTGCAATAAAAAAACACCTGATATTCACACAAGTTAGATAAAAGTGATCTTTTCCATCAATGTATAAGTACGAATGGTTGTAAACAAATGTAACAAACTTCTTTGAAGATTGATTCAATCAAACGTTTGAGGTTCCAGGTGATGTGTTACTGTTTAAGCTGTACACCAGTCTCATGTAATGTGTTACTGTTTAAGCTGTACACCAGTCTCGTGTAATGTGTTACTGTTTAAGCTGTACACCAGTCTCGTGTGATGTGTTACTGTTTAAGCTGTACACCAGTCTCGTGCGATGTGTTACTGTTTAAGCTGTACACCAGTCTCGTGTAATGTGTTACTGTTTAAGCTGTACACCAGTCTCGTGTAATGTGTTACTGTTTAAGCTGTACACCAGTCTCGTGTAATGTGTTACTGTTTAAGCTGGATACTAGTCTCGTGTGATGTGTTACTGTTTGCTGTACACCAGTCTGCGTGTGATGTGTTACTGTTTAAGCTGTACACCAGTCTCGTGTGATGTGTTACTGTTTAAGCTGTACACCAGTCTCGTGTGATGTGTTACTGTTTAAGCTGTACACCAGTCTCGTGTGATGTGTTACTGTTTAAGCTGTACACCAGTCTCGTGTGATGTGTTACTGTTTAAGCTGTACACCAGTCTCGTGTGATGTGTTACTGTTTAAGCTGTACACCAGTCTCGCGGTGATGTGTTACTGTTTGCTGTACACCAGTCCTCGCGGTGATGTGTTACTGTTTGCTGTACACCAGTCTCGTGTGATGTGTTACTGTTTAAGCTGTACACCAGTCTCGCGGTAATGTGTTACTGTTTAAGCTGTACACCAGTCCGCGTGTAATGTGTTACTGTTTGCTGTACACCAGTCCGCGTGATGTGTTACTGTTTAAGCTGTACACCAGTCTCGTGTGATGTGTTACTGTTTGCTGTACACCAGTCTCGCGGCGATGTGTTACTGTTTGCTGTACACCAGTCTCGTGTAATGTGTTACTGTTTGCTGTACACCAGTCTGCGTAATGTGTTACTGTTTGCTGTACACCAGTCTCGTGTAATGTGTTACTGTTTAAGCTGGATACTAGTCTCGTGTGATGTGTTACTGTTTGCTGTACACCAGTCTCGTGTGATGTGTTACTGTTTGCTGTACACCAGTCTCGTGTGATGTGTTACTGTTTGCTGTACACCAGTCTCGTGTGATGTGTTACTGTTTGCTGTACACCAGTCTCGTGTGATGTGTTACTGTTTGCTGTACACCAGTCCTCGTGTGATGTGTTACTGTTTAAGCTGTACACCAGTCTCGTGTGATGTGTTACTGTTTGCTGTACACCAGTCTGGTGTGATGTGTTACTGTTTGCTGTACACCAGTCTCGTGTGGTGATGTTTACTGTTTAAGCTGTACACCAGTCTCGTGTGATGTGTTACTGTTTAAGCTGTACACCAGTCTCGTGTGATGTGTTACTGTTTAAGCTGTACACCAGTCTCGTGTGATGTGTTACTGTTTAAGCTGTACACCAGTCTCGTGTGATGTGTTACTGTTTAGGCTGTACACCAGTCTCGTGTGATGTATTACTATTTAAGCTGTACACCAGTCTCATCTGTTTTTGTTGATAGAACTTTTCTCGTACAGTACTGTTCGGAGATGATTCTTGTCTTGTTCAGTTGTATTTTATGATTCTTTTTATATTTATCTCTTCTACAGTATTTTAATTATAATTTTCAATTTCAAATGTAGTTCATCCACCCTTTTCACTGAACACTCACAGCCCAGATGGTTCAACAAAATCTAGAAGTTTAGACAGGTAAAACTAACCCATAATAACATTTGTTTGGTTTTACAGCTTAAAAGTTTTTGAAATTTCTTTTTACTGTAAAATTTTTTCATTCCTAATTTGTTTAGCTATGTGTGACATTAACCATTAGTTCGCTGGGGTCGTATCGTATCGTATCTTTTTATTTAAAGTCTAGTTAGTTAAAGTCAAATTAGTCGTGTTAGACACAGTTTATAGTGTGTGTTGTAAGCATTATTAACTTGGTTATTTTAATTAAAGTATAAACATTTTTACAGTTGTTTAATTACTGTTGCTAGATCGTTCTATTTGACTGTAGTTAAACAGTAACTAACACACGTTCTAGTAATTTGTCACGTGTGAATCTACTCTAAATTTTTTTGTGTTTTTAATATCTTTCATTGGTTACCAGATATTGCTAATGAGGATTATATATATTAATTATACAAAGTTTTGCTTACATTGGTGTAATGCTCTTTAAGGGAAAGGGAGTTGATATTAGTACAGCTACTTACTGTGTGTGTGTGTTTCTATATTCTTTCTTTGATGTTAGTTTCACATACAAATACATTACGTATTAAACATTTTACTAAGTATTGTTTGTGAAACTAACATCAAAGAAAGAGTATAGAAACACAGACACACAAAAGCCAGTAGCTGTAATAACATTAATTTCCTATCCCAATACAAGCAAAACTTTGTATAATTAATATATAATACTCATTATTATTATTATTAAAGATTATTTTATGCACGTAGCTCAGTATTTCAATCTGGGATTAACCTGAATCTTCAAAGTTGGTCAAACCTCATGGGATATTGGGATTATGGCCAAAAATGTCAAGGGTACCCTGCTTCTGAATCAGTGGATTATAAATCTTAGAAGTTTTTATTTTATGACGTAGTTTGCTCTTTAAAAGAACAGAGTATCAAAGGTCTATTCATGATTGGAATAATGTTTATTACTGATCTGTAGAACCTGCTTGTTTTGTTCGTAAGTCATTGACAGTAATAATTGATTATACTGCACAAGAGGGATTTTCAGCTACCTTCCAAACCATTTAAAAATGTATAATGTTTGTTAAAGGAATATAAGTTATAAAGTAAGTAGTACAAAAATGTTATTCTTTCGATTAAATCTTTTATTGAGAAACAAAATTTTATCTTGTCATATTTATTGATACACTGGCTACTACCTGCTCTATATTTGTTCTAATGAAACCAAATACATTTATAATTAATATTCAAAACTGATCTGAATGTAAAATAAATAATGATAAAATATTTCTTCAGATCAGAATGGGGATATTGTTAGTGTGACCTTGTTTTAAAGATTCGAGACACTAGGTTTTTTAACGTTTTCTCAATGGTGGCATTCACGTAATTTTCTTTCTGGATTTAATTATAAGTACACAAAGTTTCTTGGAAGGTAAATTACTAAACACTTATCAGTTTATTGAAAGACGTCAACACTGAGTGTTATAAAAAAATGCCACTTGCAGTTATAAAGTTTTTTTTTACTGTGTAAGTTTCAGGAAGACAAAAGTCAACACTGAGTGTTATATAAAGTGATACTTGTAGTTACAGAAGTGTTTTTATCTTTTTGCTACTGTGTAAGTTTCATAAAGACAGAAGTCAACACTGAGTGTTATAAAAAGTGATACTTGTAGTTACAGAAGTGTTTTTATCTTTTTGCTACTGTGTAAGTTTCATAAAGACAGAAGTCAACACTGAGTGTTATAAAAAGTGATACTTGTAGTTACAGAAGTGTTTTTATCTTTTTGCTACTGTGTAAGTTTTAGAAAGACAGAAGTCAACACTGAGTGTTATAAAAGTGATACTTGTAGTTACAGAAGTGTTTTATCTTTTTGCTACTGTGTAAGTTTTAGAAAGACAGAAGTCAACACTGAGTGTTATAAAAAGTGATACTTGTAGTTACAGAAGTGTTTTTATCTTTTTGCTACTGTGTAAGTTTTAGAAAGACAGAAGTCAACACTGAGTGTTATATAAAGTGATACTTGTAGTTACAGAAGTGTTTTTATCTTTTTGCTACTGTGTAAGTTTTAGAAAGACAAAAGTCAACACTGAGTGTTATAAAAAGTGATACTTGTAGTTACAGAAGTGTTTTTATCTTTTTGCTACTGTGTAAGTTTCATAAAGACAGAAGTCAACACTGAGTGTTATATAAAGTGATACTTGTAGTTACAGAAGTGTTTTTAAGACAAAGTAAAGTTATAAATTTAAGTTATATCAATGTGATAAAAAGTAGAAAATTCATATCCATGTTACAAAGAAGGTTTCGGGTCATGCAATATTTGCTTATAAGAAGTACAATGTGTGTTTGATCCATATTTTCATAGTCTTAAATAAACAACACAAAAAATGTAACCCTATTTATAATGTTTAGGCTAGAGTCTTGTAGTGCTACTTCTCTGAGAGCCCCAGGGTTGAGTTCTGGCTCTGACAAAGAAGATTCAGGAAGTGAACCTCCTCAACTAGACAGACCTACCACTCCTGAAGTGGTTATCACCACAACGTTATCACCTACAGACAAGATCCATCTCAAGTCTGACACCTTGCCCCTAAGCCGTGGGGAAGCACGACGCCACAAAAAAGGACCTAGGTCATCAGGGCCTGAAAAAATTAGACTTCTTGCAGAGTCTGTACAGATTGTGAATGAAATAGGAGGAGGAAAGAGAAAAATGGCTAGTGTATTAATTTAATTTTAATTACATTGTGGATGTTTCATAGTATATTATTTTTAATTATGTTGTGGATGTTTTATCGTGTGTTAATTTTAATTATGTTGTGGATGTTTTATAGTGTATTAATTTTAATTATATTGTGGATATTTTATAGTGTATTAATTTTAATTATATTGTGGATATTTTATAGTGTATTAATTTTAATTATATTGTGGATATTTTATAGTGTATTAATTTTAATTATATTGTGGATATTTTATAGTGTATTAATTTTAATTATATTGTAGATATTTTATAGTGTATTAATTTTAATTATATTTTAGATATTTTATAGTGTATTAATTTTAATTATATTGTAGATATTTTATAGTGTATTAATTTTAATTATATTGTAGATATTTTATAGTTATTAATTTTAATTATATTGTAGATATTTTATAGTGTATTAATTTTAATTATATTGTAGATATTTTATAGTGTATTAATTTTAATTATATTGTAGATATTTTATAGTGTATTAATTTTAATTATATTGTAGATATTTTATAGTGTATTAATTTTAATTATATTGTAGATATTTTATAGTGTATTAATTTTAATTATATTGTAGATATTTTATCGTGTGTTAATTTTAATTATGTTGTGGATGTTTTATAGTGTGTTAATTTTAATTGTAAACAGTGTTAATTTCTTTATTTAAATTTTGATATATGTTCTAAGTGGCAGAGTTGTGTGACATATATTATGTTTGGAAATGCCACAAAATGGAAGTTACTTTGTATTATACTTAAATATATCAATATATGAACAGAGAATTCTACAAGCGTAACATTTGTGAGTTGTCTTGATTCTTGTACCTTGGAATTGTTTATACTTCTGTGACTTATATTTCATGTATAGAATCTGTAAGAACCTCAAAGCTCTTTTTTTCAGTTACCAAATTCCACCATAGGTTGTTACAATACTTTGAATCAAAGTTACTCAGATAGAATTGCTGATTGGTAACCAAATTTTAGTAAATACATAAACGTTTACAAAAGTAAAAAAATAAATTGAACTTGGACAACGAAAGAAAACAACTAAACTTAAGAAACATAAATGTATTTCTTCTCATCTTAGTGTTATGTTACCTAGTTGTCTGTACTTCCAATACTATATGATTGTTTACTGGAAATTTGGGAGAATGTTTAAGAAAGACAACAAAAGATCATGGAATGTCACATTTCTTTTGTCAGTCTTACTGTAGTATCACATATAGTTTCAATTATTACAAGCCATCATATATAGTTTCCATATCTTATCTGTTTTGTGGGGTATGTCAGGGCCAGATTATTTATCAGGCACAGTGCCTAGGCCCCACGAAAACTATGGGTCCATGAAAGTTTTCCTTAAAAGTTAATCTGTGTGTTAACTTGTATGGCTGGAAGGAAGGGCTTATGAACAGAAGGTGCCTAGGTTTTGCTATTGTCTTGATCCGGCACTGAGCTACATTCCCAGGAAATCCAACACCTTCACGTCATCTTGAGACTTAAGTTTCAGTAAAAAGATTAATACACATTTATGACTTTGTAACATATCGTCAAGAAAGGGTGTGATTGTTTGTGTGTAGACGCCTTGTGGAAATGTACAAGTGTTATTGGAATATACCAGTTATGGAAGGTGTAAAATTAGTAGCTAACAAACACCCAGAAGAAATGATGTACCTGATCTCTGTTCTACTCTTCACACCTTAGAAACAGTCATTTGTTTCTGAGAATTAAGTTATAACGAGACACTGTCTTTAATGGCAAGTATTTTAATATGATGCTAACTTTACAGGGAGAGGTGGAAGGAAGTGAAACAAGGTCGTTGCTAGATGGAGGAACGTTGAACAGAAACGTTGGTGCAGTAGATGGAGCTGTAGTGTCTGGTGCTAAACCTTCTCAGTCAGACTGCCCTCTGTCCATGTCCACACCTCACTCTCTTCATTTGTGTGATAAGGTTGAGAACATCCCTACAGGAACAGGTTAAGTGATGAGATTGTGTGTCCTTCTATCTCAAATGTTATAATTATCTCCAAGTCTGCTAAAAAAATGCATTTTTTTTCAAAATAGATTATTATATATCTGTTATAGTGTTTTTATAAGTCAGCAGGGAGTGTATATTTGTTAAAATGTTGAAAACAACCCCTTGTTTGTATAATCTATCTTTTTTTTTTTACCTTTATTACCAGTTGATCAAAATTTCTGTAAAAGAAAGATCAATATTTGGAAAGGTTTTAAAGTTTCATTCATATTTTGTTTAAAAGTGTTAGTGGTATGACTTAAGGTATATAAACATTACAAAGTTGATTGAAATGAGCCATTCAGTTTTGATATTGGCTATTTATGTTATCAATTAAGGTCATAGCAAAAGGTTTAAAAAACATGTTTCATTGTAGAAACACAAATACAAATGAATGACTTATAATTATGTAAGCAGCTTACTATTTGTTTACATTTATTTTTCTAGGTTTTTAAAATTTAAATTATTTTCATCCTTATGGTTGAAGGAACTTATTTTGCTCATGAGAGAAAAAGTACAATTTTAAGTGGAATTTATTTATGAGGTCAAAGTTCTCTAAAAATGGACTGTTGCATATTTTCTCATAATCGAGGAATATTACGAGTAACAAATATTCTGTTAATTAGGTCTGTAGAAGAGGCTATTATTCGCTCAAAGGGAATTATTAGAAAAACAATGAATTAAACTTGTTTGTTTTAGAGAATTTTCAGGATGAGAATTGTTGGGAGAGTTTTAATTCACTGTGACAGAGAGAAAGATGATATAATTATTTATAAGTATCTAGATTTGAAATGTACCACTGTTTCATAGTATTTCTTAAAGGGTTTTAATTCACTGTCAAGTTGGTTGTTAAAAATAATTTAAAAGTGTTTTATTAAAATCAGTTTAAAAAATTGTTTAGCTTTCTGTTTGTTTTAAGGATTATTGCTGTGACGTGCAATGGGACGTACTCTTCACGTCACGTATGCTTATATGTTTACAGACGTGTCCCCTAGTGGTGATGACTCTGACTACTATACCCCTGAGGACCCTACAACTACCATTTTTGTTGACCAAGGAACTGACACGAGCTTAGATATGAATCAGACAGAAGATTTGCCATTATCTGTAATGCTTTCAAGTCCGATAAAAGAAACAGGTGGAGGTTCCTGTGTTCGACATACTGCACACATGCCTGTGAGCAGGAATTCCAGTGATGACAGAGTTCACACTATTAAAGAAGACCCACTGAAAGAGGTCGAATGTAAAGAAAAGAAGAATCCTGAAAGTGACGAAGAAGACAAACCCGAGGCCACCCCGGGAAACTTGCACGTTCTTTCCTCCCCAACACGCCACCCATTACTGCTTCACCAAGAAGTCAACTGGTCTCTTCCTGGTACTCCAGCAAGTAATGCAAGCAACCGAAGCAGTTCTGGTAGCAGTTCCAGCACACGTCTTCTTCTTTCACAGCAGAGTTGTAACACTCTTCCAGAGTAGGTTCTTCTCAGAGCGTTAATTAGATTTAGTCTTTATTTTGTATTACACTTGTCTAAGTTACAGTACTTCTCTGATTTGTTAAACCACAATTTATTCTTTAAACCAAACTGTGATCTGACTTTGGTAATTGCATTTTTTCTGAATATTCTACAATGAATATTGATAAATTTCCAACCAAAATATGTTTCTTCTATTTTTTTGTATCGTGGTTTATGTCGTTATAATGCTTCCAGGCTATGTGATACGTTTTGTGCTTTCAGGCTAATATCAGCTTTTGTTTACACTGTCCAACTCTTATTGTTCTGTTCATGACACTGTAACCATTTTAAGACTTGTAAATTAATGTGTAACATACACACTTTAAATGGTAGTAGATGCATTTTGTGCAATGTGCAGTTATTGAAGTATTGTATGCTTAATTTGTACTTCATGAATTATTCTGGTTTAAAAATTTCTATTTAACATCATATAAAGTTAATTTGTTGGTTCTCAAGCAGTATGGGTGTAATGTTTTGTGTCATTCTACTCCAGTTTGTAAGAGAATATAAATAACAGTTTGGTCAGAAGTAAGATTTAAGATGTACAGAAACGTTTGCCCTCACTGAACTGTCCACGAGTGAACATTAATTTATGTTACTTCAGAATGTATGCATGTTCTAGAATGATACGGTGCTCACAATAAGAGCATTGTGTTTATGTAATCTGACCACAGCAGAATGATGGTGAATGTGGGGTTTTCCTGAAATCAATTTCTAAAACCATGTTTTGTAAATCTGTGGAAGTACTGAAGCAGTGTTTTCCACATGGAGATATTTGGCACAGATGTGTAGCATGTGTTCACTCTACAAATTACTGCTACTCAGTGGATGAAGTGTTTATTTTCCTTTACAAAATTCTAACTTGAAGATTGGAGTCGAACTGATAAATGACACATTGTAGCTATATTTGTTCTTGGCTGTACCTAATATCACTATATACATATTCAGCTGTTTTTTTTATTTATACTTAGTGTGACCTGTATACATTAAGTTACAGATATTGTAAGAGTTTAATAATTATTTGTGTAGATAAATGTTTTATGACAAATTACTTACAGCTAATTGTAGTATTGTGTGTGAAATGTCTTACATATCTACAGTTTTGTATCACTTTTGTTGCTGAAATTATAGTTTTGACTACCTAATCCTATCTTTTCTGATTTTTCTCATTGTTTACATCATTACAAAATTTCTGGGCCAAACATGGCCCTGTGGTTATCATGTTAGACTATGGACTGGACGTCAATTGTTCGTGTCCCTTTACCACAAAAACAAATTACTCTCTAAACTTTTAGGGCTTTGGATGCATTATAAAGGGACAGTCAGTTGGCACTCTTTGACCGGACAAGAATAGCCCAAGAGCAGGTGGTGCTGACTTACTGCTTCACCTGTGGTGTATCACTTCAAAATCTTGAATGGCTAGTTTTGATAGTCATTGAGAAGCTTGGCACAAACAAACAAATACAATTCTTCAATACTAATTATCTTGCCATACTAAAATATTTATGTGAGACTTATAATAATTAATAACACTTCTTAATGAAAAAATATTGTAATGACCCAGTTAATAAACTTGTTAATATTTTGTTAAAAAAAACTACCGTGTCTACACCTTTGTAAATACTAGTGCAGTAATGGTAGGGGGTCCGATTCTCACTGAAATTCTGGGTCTGGTATGTGCAGAAAAACAAGTAGTAATATAAAGACATTTCTTTTTGTTTCCTGGGTTGGACATTATTTTGTTGAACTGTTATGTAAGTTGATTCACGTCACGTGGCATAACACTTATAATCAGAGTTTACTATGTGTACTGTCAGGGTTTACTGGGTTCAAACATTAGCGTTTGAAATAAGTATTTATATAATTATTTTATTTGTATTAAGAATGTTTAAGAATCATGGTTTTGTGTTTCTCATATTATCACATCATTTGGCATTTTAACAGCAGTTAATATCTTGCGTATTTCATAAATAATGTTTATAAAATCAATTAACGGTTCTTCATAAGAGAGTCAAGTTTTATTTATGTAAACATAACGAAACGAAGCTTGAATTATGATAAAAAAAACCAAAACTGTAACTAGTAATTACAAATTAAACCATTAATTTCTGTCGTCTGATTTTCAGTTAGATCCTGATATTAAAAAAACAAATCTTTCGAAAGAAGGATTATATTTCTCAAAGGTTTTTTTTTATGTCACGAATGAGATGTCTAATTGAACTTGAGTGTTCCAAGATAGTGTTTTTTTTTTTTCAGAAGTCAGCTAATTTATCATGTACTTAAAAAATGAGTAACATTACACGATTGTTATGAGCAGAATTTTCTGTGAACTTCGTCGTGATGGAGGTTTAAGGATATTGATTTGTATAGCTCATGTAACGAAATGATGGCTTGAGAATTCAGAATTTTGTGTGTAAATAGAAACTGTTCGTCTATAAACGTGTTCTTTCTGTTTTTGCTTATCATAAGATAGCATCTTTGTATGGAATATCACAACAACAGATAGCACACTTACTATAATATCAAAGAAACTTCAGGTTAAAAACACTCGTTCTTGGGTTTTGTTATTGTCTCTCTGACGTATTTGAAAATAAAGTTAGAAACCATGTTTTTATGCACTTAATTTATGGTAGACCGACTATAAGAATTGGCTAATATAACAAAGAACAAAATAAACTAAATATTTTATTTTTTTACCTTACAGAGACTGAACTAAAACAACAAATGTTTGTCAGTGTGTAGTATGTTTACTTTTAAATATAGCTTTTGTGTCTCGATCTTCCAGAATTAGCATGTTCTTAAAATAGTTCACGTGAGTTCTTGTTGTTGTATATGTATTGCAAATAAAATATTAATCACAAATAAATATTTAAAAATTTCGTATGGTACAACAACTCGATGATTCGTTATTTATTTCATTTGTTTTTTAAACTGACAGTAGTTAATTACTTTATACTCGGTACAGACTGGTTTATAAATTATCTGACAACGAGCTGTCAACGTGATCAGCGAGTCGTGACGTCAGCATTACGACGTCATAAAAAGTGCCGTGTGTGTTAAATAAAGATGCTGAGTACATTGTTCAAGCCAAGTGTTCTTGTTGCTGAGTGTTGTATATTCCGTTTTTCTTTTCAAAACAAAGAACTCTTCGTGTGTTTTTTTTATCAATAGAAATTTCGTACACAGCAGAACAAAGACTATCTGTCTTGAAGGAATATATTAGGATTAATGCCTGTCGTCGACTATTGGATACTCCTGTATATTCTAAAATAGTGGAATTTGACTGTTGTTTTTATCGTGGAACTCAACTCCAAACTATGTATGTGTGAGTGTGTCGTGGGAATTGGACGTGACCCGTGAAACTTTGGACTGATAGACTTAGCTATGTCTAGTCTGACCAACCTTTATCCATAGGTTAAGTCTTAAAAGGATTACAGTGCTCATTGGCCTGACATGGCTTGTTGGTTAGGGCGATTAGTTATCAATCTGCGGGTCGTGGGACCAAATCCCATCACAGATCCTACACTTTCAGTCGCAGAAACTTTATAACTTTATGGTAAATCCCACTCTTCGTGGGTAAAAAATAGGCCTAAGAGCTGGCGGTATATGGTGTGGACAAGATGCCTTCTCTCTAGTCTGTCACTTTTAATTTAGGGCTAAGGCAGTAGCTCTCGAGCAAAATTTGTAAGAACTTCAACACAACAAACAAGCGTCGCTTACCATATAAAACAAGTCATTGTTAACCAGAATTTCCAACGTCACTTAAACCAACGTATCATAAGTGTAATGATAGGATGTTTATATTATACACGTCTCTGTTATTGTGATCTAGATAAAAACGTATGTGGACAGTGCATAATACAGTTAAACTAAGGGAAGCTGTAAATAGCACAAAATGCTATAATTTGTGGACGAGGCCCAGAAGAGGGTAATATGGACAAATATTATCATTGTTCATGTAGTAATTCTCGTAAGTTATCATATAACAATTGTAAATAACAATAGCCAAGGAGGAAAAAAAGGTCTAGATTGAACGTGACTCTCTCAGGTCATTGCACGACCTGAACAGCGATCCAGATTAAACATCTGAAGCTTCAATCTAGTAGGAAATCAATTACGAAACAAGGCCTAGATGTACACCTTAATCATCGCATGTTGGACAACCAAGAAGAATG
The DNA here is from genome assembly GCF_004210375.1 of Tachypleus tridentatus. Lineage (NCBI taxonomy): Eukaryota > Metazoa > Arthropoda > Merostomata > Xiphosura > Limulidae > Tachypleus > Tachypleus tridentatus. Next base: position 10,823,476 of record NC_134833.1, read on the forward strand.
TCACGTCACCTTAATCATCGCATGTTGGACAACCAAGAAGAATGTCACTTCACTAATTAATGATCTCTTAAACATTTTGATTTTCTATTCTGGGCAGAAACTGAGACTTGAGACTACTAGGCCTTATCAAGGACTTCCTTTTTTTAAACTTTCTGTAAACATCTTTGTAATTGCTATCATTCCTTATTAGCGTCAATATTTTTGCAGTGAAAATAACAGTAAAAAAACTCCAAACCAACATGGTGACGTCAGTAAAGTTATGACGATTTTCTATGAAGTGTTCGACATGCGTTTATAAAAAACAGAACTCGGAATTGAGGTTAACCGAGCAATTTACGCATTGAGGTTAACCCTCATGATATAGTCATTGTGTGTCTGCCATATAAAATAATAGTTGAGAAGTTTTCCTTCAACATCCATCAGCCAACAAACGGGATTCGAACCGTGGACTCACAGTCTATCAAGCTAAACGTACAACATTACACCAGACTTTCATTAAAGATCATAAGTATCTGTGAAGAGATACATAATATATTCAGTTTGTTTTTTGTCTTGTCACGTTCACTCCTCGTTTTTGTTTCTATCGTATACACAAATAGGGCTGGTAAAAAGTGATTATACACTTGCTTTTTGGAACGTAATTTTACTTCTAACGATTTATTCTGAAACAAACAATAACTACATTGGTTTCAACTGTCTTTATTTTCGTCAGTACCAACCACATAATATCAACTGTGTAATTGTAAGTTGGAACCAGCATACCTATTCATAAAAAATGTCAAACGACAACCTCCAAAGAATGAATTGTACCAACCATATCATCACCGTCGATTTTCCTTTTCCAATCATAAAGCGACAGCGAAATATTCATCACATAGGTTGCTCTGTATTGTAGGAACATTACGAACATCAGTACCTTCATTATCTGAGTTTCACAACGTCATCATATAAACAGGGAGGTCACTCATGTAAATTAAAAACAATGTAGGGTTCTTTATTCGTTATTAAAGATGTCTAAGTTTATTATTTCGGGTTCTTAGTGCTAATTAAGTATTCTAGATTACCCTGACAAAATGTTGTAAGTAGAGAATCTCAAACTAAAGCTCAAATTTCAAGAATTATTTTTTTAAAGAATGTGTGTGTGTGTTTTTTTTTTATAACAAAGACACATCAGGCAATTTGCTGAGTCCACCGAGGAGAATCGAACCCCTGATTTTAGCGTGTTTTTTTTTTAAAGGAAAAGTGGTGGTTTACTCTTTTTAAAATATTTGATGTAACATATGTTTCCAATTTCTCAAGAACATTTTTTAACCGTGATTGTTTAGTTTGGTTGTTGATAAGCTCAAGGCTGTACAGTGGGCTATCTGAGCTGTGCCTACCTCAAAAGATGGAAACCCGATTTTTAGGGTGATAAGTTCTCGGAGTTATCGCTGAGTCAGGAGAGCCTCGCATTCTTTTTTTGAACATAAACGTAAACAGAAAAACAAAATGTCATTACTAGAGAGGCAGTGTCCTTTTGGAACGGTGCGCACGTGCGTTCCTTTTGCTTTTTCATGAGGACAGACTTTCAAACCAACATTAAAACTTCAACAAAAAGGAAATCGTAAAAGACTAGTGAAGAAATAACTTACAAAAGTTAGAAAATCGTTTTCTCTTTAATCGTGGTGCCTTCCGGTGGAGCACTGTTATGTCTGCTGCGATCTTGTACTGCTAGAAACCGAGTTTCGATACTTGTGATGGACAGAGAACAGTAACAGCACGATAATCGTGGAATATCCATGAGTCTTTGCCGATTCTTCCCCTCAATCTGTTTAGGAGATTTTGTCTAAATATCCTTGAACTGAGAACGCCCCATCTCCATGTCTTTTCTGATACTGATTAATACGAAGGTGTGGTAACTGGGGCGGTCTTATGTTCTGTACAAGTGGCCTCTCTCTCCAGTAACATAGTAGCATGTCTTCGAACCTACAACGCTAGAAACCTGGTTTCGATACCCGTGATGGAAAGAGCACAGAAAGCCCATTGTGCTTAATTACAAACAATCTGTACTAATTTTGAGTGTTATACCAACTGTTGCTCTAGCATTGAAAATAATTTTTATCACAACGTGCGTCATTTAAAAAATGCATTTCTATGATCTTATACGATAACATTTAATATACGAGTTGAAAAGGAAAGTCAAAGCAGCATTACAAATACTAATTTATTATCAACTTAACGTAATGCATGGACTTGTGCATTAAGTTTGGTTTGTTTTGAATTTCGTGCAAAGCTACACGAGGGCTATCTACGCTGGTCGTCCCTAGTCTAGCAGTGTAAGTCTAGAGGGAAAGCAGCCAGTCATCATCACCCATCGCCAACTCTTTTACCAACGAATAGTGGGATTGATCGCAACATTATAACGCTTCTACGGCTGAAAGGGCGAGCATTTTGGTGTGACTGGGATTTGAACGCGCAACCCTCAGATTACGAGTCGAGTGCCTTAACCACCCAATGTAAACTCACTGTCTAGCGACCCTTTAATCTAAAAAACAAAATTCCTCATTTCGCTGATTTCTGTTTGTGGCTATCGCTGACCTGATAATACTTTGCCATACTCTCTCTTCTTCTTAATTGTGTCAATATATATATCGAAATGATGGATTTTATCAATATATTTGAACTTCAGTTTCTATTATTGATTATATTTCAAATATTTGATATAGTATATGTCCAAACTTTGGCCACATGGTTGCTTTCCCTTTAAGGTAAGAAAAACAAAAACATTTTTTACCTGCCATCAATATAACATAGTTACGTACGTACACACACGCACGTAAGTTATATAAAATAGGTAACAAAATCCATTGTTATTAATTAGGAATGTGCTATAATTCATTTTGTTCATATTGCGAAAAACGAAAGATATTAACCATTAACCTATTTAATATAATATTGTTTAAGGTTGTTTGACTAACATGCTTCCAAGGAAAGTAAAATAGCTAATTGTGTAATCTTGACATTAGACTCTACAAAAATATAAATAATGTATCGTTTTGTAGTAAATAGGTAGCTTGCTTTGAGTGGAAGTGATAATAATTCAATACATGCATTATCTTTGTTGCTACAATTTGACACTAATTTGTCCGATAGATGGCGATACATTTTTAGTGTTTTAAGTATATCTGGAATAATTGAAAAACACCCCTACAACGACGTTAATTTAATGAAACATTTTTCACATGAAGATGACACGAACGTTCAGCACACGAAAGTCAAAATACAGATTTACAATAAGGATTATTGTCAGTATGTTTCTCTGGTTACTAAACTTAGGCTTAAGAGCCTAAACTATTTATCTGAGAAAAAAGAAACCCCAACTAAAAAACCTATTAAATGTTTCAACAATAGTAAGCCGATTGAACTCATGGGAGTGAAGGCTATCGTTCCATGAACGTACACGGGAATACAACTACGCTTATTTAAGTAGATAATATTTATATTTTTAGACAAATTATCAAACCGCACAACAAGACCTGAGCTTTCCAAGTTCTCATCTATGCATTGTAGGGTTATCAGTTTGTAGCCTAAGTTTTGTCCTGATTAGAAACTGATTAATTAAACTTCCTTGGCTTCTCTATATCGCAGTGTGATTTTATGTGTGTGTTTTTAATTTCTTGGAGAGTCACTCGATATGGACATCTCTCGTTTTCTGAACAGAACCTATTAATGGACAGCCACAGTGATCGATATCTGAAAACCTGCCCAGCCAACATATTTTATTTTCACCATGTTAAGGACAACTTAGCTACGTTTTTATTTTATTTATACCTAGATAGATTTAACGTAAATGTGTTTTTATGTGGTTTTAAAACGCAATTCAGTAAACATAAACCTATTTACTAAATGGTAAAATTGTATTGACGTAATTTAGTATCGCTCCGTATGGGAAAAAATAGATCACCCCTAGTAACCCTACGTCACTGAATGTCGTATGAAATAAATGCAGATAGATTTAATATTTAATCACCGAGACTAACTATTGATTTTAAAAGCATGAAAATATTATAGAAAAACCTTTGTACCTTAACTATATTTAGACTTGTTTGGAAACACACACGAAATACGAAGTTATAAAACATTGAAGCTGTCAGAACATGATTCGTTTTTATATTGGTTAACTTTTTATTTCTCTCAACTGTGGTCTATGTGCTTTAGTGCATAGACACACACAACAGACATCTGTACTGTGCCCACTTGAGAGATCGAACCCTGAATAGCAGCTTTATAAACCCTGAAATTTACCAATATATATTGATAACTGTGACGAAAAATAATAATAAATTACTGACGATGAAACATTTTGAACACCTTAAAAGAGAAGTTAACTATTTCTTACATTCTGTAAAGAAAAGTAATTCACCTATCCACCAGGTTATTTGAAAAACGAACATTTGATTTATTAACATAAATAGAGGGTGGTCACCGAGAGCCCTCTAGCGAATGAAAACAAAACTACACACTTTTGTCTTTATTAAGCTATATCTGCAAGACTACTGAATCACATAAACATTAGAAATATCTAAAGTGGACTCGATGCAATGTAAATGTATCCTCAGGTGAAACAAATCTAGATAACTGACCTTATTATCCGTATCAGTTGGTTTTTCCATAGCATACTTTGTGTTTTTGGATAACTAACAACGTTAGCATTTTAAGTTTTCACACTTATTGCTAATTATTGTAATCTTGACACCCCATAATCTTTTACTGAATAAATCTTCAAATAGCTTTTCTTGAAATTCAACAAACAAACAGATTATTGTAATTCCAAGTAAGTTCGTAATTCTAAGAATCAATGAGTGAAAGCAAAGGAAAATATGTTATGTAAGTTTCCGATTTAAACAGACAAGTGTTTTCGTAATGTTGACACTTCAAATTTTTGTAAACTAAGTGAGCTCGTAATTCTAAAAACCAATGAATGAAAGAAAAGGAGAATATGTTAGGTTTAAATAAGTTTCCGTAGTAAACAAACAAATGTTTTCATAATGTTAACACTTCAGATATTTGTAAGGTAAGTGAGTTCGTAATTCTAAGAACCGAAAGCAGTGAAAACGAAAGAGAATATGTAAGGCCTAAGGAAGGTTTTGAAGTTAACATATAAATGTTTTATTTTAAATGTTTATATTTAATCTGCTAAGATGTTGTTTGCGGTTCTACCACTGAAAAGTGATCTTCAAATTCCATTTTTGACAGGGTTATGTTGCATTTGACATAATCGAATTCCTAACTTCACATGACAGGTTGTATGAAATTGTAATCGATTGAAACTTTTCCTGATCTGCACGTTACTAGACGTGCTTTTTCATTTAGAATAATTCGTTATAAAGGAATCTTTCCATAGTGGGTTGATTGGATGGAACATATTATGCGATAGAAAAATCCTGCGGGAATCGAAAATACTCTAGAAAGATTTATTTTCTAGTCCATGAGTCAGCTTGTATACCTCAAATATAGTAATGGAGAGTTGGTCGTATGATACTAAACAAAAAAAGTAATGGATATTCAAGAGGGTAAAATTTTATTTACTGTAGAATATTTATATTCCTGAACTTGTTTGTTTTTGAATTTCTCGCAAAGCTACACAAGGGCTATTTGCGCTAGCCGTCCCTAATTTAGCAGTGTAAGACTAGAGGAAAGCAGCTAGTCACCACCACCCACCGCCAACTCTTGGGCTACTTTTTTACCAACGAATAGTGGGATTGACCAAACATTATAACTTTCCTACGGCTGAAGCGGCGAGCATGTTTGGTGCGACTGGAATTCAAACCCGCGACCCTCAGATTACGAATCGGACGCCTTAACCCACCTGGCCATGCCGGGGCCTGTTCTTTCCCTAATTTTTCAACTAGAGCATGCAAAAAAGATTATCTAAGTCGTCTGAAACAGAAAGCTTGAACTTAAACTGAGAATGAATATTACTAAACTAAGTTAAAAATATAATTAACACTAACATTATTCAATTAATGACATGAATTATTAGACGTGATATTGTAGCTGAAAAAATACAGAAAGAGATGAATAATTGTGTGATGTATTAAAAAAAACAACTTTTCTCAGTTTTTAATTAAAACGTATGCTTGGAAGTAATAATAACTAGAATCGAAAAAATAATAATAAAAGAAAAGAAAGTGGTAAATACATTTCATTTTGTTTTTATGATAGAAAGTGGTAGAAAATATGTAAAACTTTTAATCTATATGTAAATTGTACTAGAGGTAAGAGCATGAATCATTCTGTTGAGACTGATTGCACTATTAAGACTAGTTATTTCATGGATCACCTGTTTATACAGTAGGAGAAAACAATCCAGTGTTTCCACCCCTCTTTATGAACCTCGGCCTCCCCCGAGACTCATGTGAAACCCACTTATATTTTGTAATCGGATTAGTTTTGTTTTCACCTCATCATTACTCTCTGAAGTATATGATTACACATAAAGTCTGTCTGTTCTAACGTTACATTCAGCTGTGTAAGTTTTTATTTACCAACGATTTTCTTACAATCTTAACAAGCTACTCTGTAATGTGAAATGTTTAGTTTAAATATATAAAACAAATAATCGATATATGTGTGTATATAACATGAAGTGAAGTAAAACTGTTTTATTAGTAATAACTTAAATAAACAAGTAAGCACACATGAATACACTTTTCAGTTTCCAAAGTAAGACACTTTCTATCAGACATGTAGGAATGAGTGCACTTCTTTTTACCTTAAACCTTTATATATATATGTTTCAAACTATGTAACGTGCTAATGTGATTTTAAATTTATTAATAAAATTATTTTTCTATAAGAATAACAGAACGACAATACTTAAGGTGATTTTAAAATGTTTCTATAATACGCAGGTGTTAACATGTAATAAAAATTATTTGCATATTGACGTGATATTCATTCAAATTTATTTTTAAACGTGAAGTTTATATTTTTCCAACATACGTCTGTTTACAAAAAAATTCAAAATAATAGATGACATTAAGTGAATAATAGCTAAAACCAGAGTAAATGAAAAAACATTATATCCAGTAAAGATATGTTTACTGTTTGTGACGTTACATTTCTCTAAAATATAACAATTTACTTAGTACGGAGAAATTGTTTGTTTGTTTTTTGCGCAAAGCTACGTGAGGGCTATCTGCGCTAGCCGTCCCTAATTTTGTAGTGTACGACTAGAGGGAAGGTAGCTATTCATCACCAACACCGCCAACTCGTGGACTACTCTTTTACCAACGAATAGTAAGACTGACCGTCACATTATAACGTTCCCACGGCTGAAAGGGCGAGCACGTTTGGTGCGACTGGGGTTCGAACCCGCGACCCTCAGATTAGGAATCGAACGTCTTAACCCACCTAGCCATGCTAGGCCTAAGTGAATTAATGAGTTTTTAATATAAACTCGTTTTACTCTTAAAATCTTTTTCATATAATAATAATAATTTGAAGCACTAACTTCACAAATAATCTTTATATTATTAGTAGTTTTGATTTTAGCTTTGAAAACATAATTCGAAATAAAAGTGTCGTTTCAACGTGGAAGTTGAAGAATAAAAACTACTAGAGTTAAATAATTAACTCCTTTTTTATGCCATCGGTGTGTTTATATAGTGGTGCAATATATATTTAAGTGATACCATTGGACAGGGCAATCCGGCATTGATAACTTATGACTGGAGGTGTGTATCACAGTTTTTTCCGAGGAACGATACTCGTATAGCAGAATTTTTAAACGACTGAGAGTCAAAGTGCACGAACGTTTCAAATAATTTTATAGAAGTGGAAACAACTCGCGTGTTGGAGAGTTTAGGACAGGCAGTGGATTCAAAATTAAACTCCAAGCAAATCAAGAAAAATGCCCTTATTCGTCAAGTGGAGACTATAGTCACGAAAGAGGTCCCTTTAGCCCCCTCCCCCCAAAAAAACCAACAAACACTATTGTTATGAAATTGAGATATGAAAGTTCACTAATTTCTAGCCACATATTGAGATAAACTGTTGATTTACGAGCATGCCGACCGAAGAAACTGGAACCACATCAGTACCATTCGACGAATTGGCTGTCGAGTCTTTTTGACCGACTTCAAAAATTAACTTTTAGACGTTTGGTTTGATGTTAGGCGTGATCCTAAAAATCGGTTTATCGAATTCATTGGGCATTGGAGGTTTTTGGAAAACATTTTAAGATACTTGATGTAAGGTAGAGTTCGCCGTCCATTGCAGAGCCTCGTAGCTGTGGAAATCGTGACGTCGAGAAGTTTGTGACGTAATAATGGTAGAATAGCTTAAGAGATGGCGGAGAATGGTGATGACCATCTGCCTTCCTTCTAGTTTTAAACTACTAAATTAGGGACAGCTGGCGCAGATAGCCTTCGCGTAGATTTGCACGAAATTCAAACAATCATAAATTTTGTTATGATTTTTTTTTTTGTAATGGGTTGGCCCTGTTGTAGCGTTCTGTATTTTGGATGTGGAGAGCCGTGTTCTAATTCCTACATCTGTTCTCGCTCTCTAAACTGTGAGTTCGTTTTAGAAGTGACAGTAAATTCCTTTCTATCTACCGTAGGTGATAGGATTGTGTCAATGGTTGCCTTCCCTTTGGTCAGTAGTTCAAAATTAGGGGCATCGAAATATAACCTTAGTATTTTTGTCATGAATACAAATAGGTGTTTTTTCAATAAAAGAATATTCTGTACTTTTCCCGCAAAGATTTTTGTTTAGTGTGAGTCTGTAAACATGATCTCCGTCGCACCAAACATGTTCGCCATTTCAGCCGTGGGGGCGTTATGATGTGACGGTCAACCCCACTATTCGTTGGTAAAAGAGTAGCCCAAGAGTTGGCGGTGGGTAGTGATGACTAGCTGCCTCCCTCTAGTCTTACACTGCTAAATTAAGGACGGCTAGTACAGATAGCCCTCGAGTAGCTTTGTGCAAAATCCAAAAACGAACAAACAAACAATCTGTAGACATGCCGCTGTGTCACTGGGGCTTTTCATAACGAACGTAATTACTTCATGTTTAAATCTGTTAGAAAATCATATTAAACGATTTGAATCTTTTAATAACTCGCACAGCAGCGAATTTTAACACCTGTTATTGTTTGACAAAACCGCATTGCTTTCTTCTATATCGTGCGCTTTTGAAGGTGCTAACCATAACTTTTATATTTATTAAGACTATAATGTTTTAGGTAGCTGTCATTTTATTCACGTGTAATACGGTTCTCTTATACAGCAATATGTTCATTTATCTGTTTAAGAGCGCCATCTCTCAGAAACAAAGTAAACTAAAGCGATGACATTTAGTGAGTTTATTTCCCGCGTAATCAGGAACTCATGAAGTAATGAAATACGGAGCTAGTTGTACTGACGATTTTAAATATTTAGCAATTTCGTAGCAGGATGAGAAATGTTTAAAAAAACGCAGGAGAAAATTAAACGCAGCTTTCAGTCGGACGACTGGCTATAAACACTTAAACTTGCTCATGTTGGAACGCATTATTTCTCACCTAAGACGCATATTGCGGTTCGGCTGGCGTATGTTGCGCGGGGAAGAAAACATGGAAGTCAGAGGGTCTGGGAACAAGTTTTCGATCTTCCTTGTGCTCGTGCACCTATGGCTGTGCATTGGGGCTGAAGTTAGATATCGGAATGGTAAGATAATCTACTTGTTACGTGAATAACTTTGAATCATTTCTAAGATACGCTCATGTGTTTTAATAATAAAAATAGACGCCTCGAATATATAATATCTGTGAAGTTTTATGCAACAACAACGTAACAGGATTGTAGGTTTTCATATTTTGTAAAATGACGTAACATCGCTATGTTATATAGATATAGTTGTCTTAGTCTCTTATCGATATTCGAATATAATTCGTTGAATTAACAGATTTTTTTTGGAAGAGCTTTTATATTATAAGATGGTTTATTCTCTGTAACATGTTTAAAACATGTAGTTATCAGATCAAACTAGAAAGATAAATAATACATGTTAAGAGAGTTTATCAAGACGCTGTTCTGAAATCTCTGCTAAAGAGGGTTAGCGTATTTCTGTACGTACTATTCATGTACATGGCCAGGTAGTTAAGACGCTGGACTCCTAATCTTAGGGTCGCGGGTTCGAATCCCCGTCACACTAAACATGCTCGCCCTTTCAGCCGTGGTGGTGTTGTAAAGTGACAGTCAATCCCACTATTCGTTGGTAAAAGAGTAGCCCAAGAGTTGGCGGTGGGTGGTGATGACTAGCTGCCTGCATTATAGTTTGTTACTACTAAATTAGGGACGACTAGCGCAGATAGTCCTCGTGTAGCTTTGCGCGAAATAAAAAAAACAAACAATTCATGCTCAGCTATTACATGTGTTGTAATACGAAAGTACCATTTATTTTGACCGAAAATGACTAAACCATTGCGATAGAATACATTACGATAGCAAGAAACAGAAATACGCACACATATATATAATTTAAACATTAATAACGTCACGTTCACTCTCGGCTGGTTTTTGTAGAGGTCGTCTTTTATAACGCGCTTTTTACATAGAATCATTTCTGAAGTTATTTTTTTGGGAGAGATAGATCGAAATGTAAACTATTTTCAAGTAAAATGTTTTTGTAGTGTTGAAGATAATGTTTTTTTTGCTGTTAACTCAACAGATTGGGTTAAATAGTATTACTGTGTGATGCTCTGGAACGCAATTTATATTCTGTGTAACTTTGGTAAGGTGAATAACCCATTATAATTCAATTTATATATTTTATAAGTCCCCCCAAAAATGAAGCTACCAAGCGATAGATTGTCCTGTAGTTGAAATTAATTTTCTATTTTCATAGCAAATAGTTAGCTAAACAGTAAACATTCAAGTTATTGCTGAATATAAAACATTTTAGTGGTGAGTATATAATGTTATTATAAAAATTATCATATGATCATAAAAAATATTACGCAAATAAAACCGCCATGAGCTTATGCTTTAAAATATTAAATAAAAAACATTTTGACTGAAATAAAGCTGTGTCCATCTTTATAAACATATTAAGTTGTATTGTGAATGTCTTTTTACTTGATGTGTTATATGTACGTATTAAACTTAACCTTACAACATGCGAGATGGAAAACTCTCGTTGTATCTTTGATGTTTATCATCTCGAATACGAGTCTTTATACTTTTCTAGAGGGAAAAATAATAGTGCGTATTTCCAGGTATTATAATGTTTAGTTAATGAAATGTCAGAATCACAGCTAAGGAGATCAATCAACCTTTAAATACCTCGTCTATCTTTCCTTCTTTTTGTGGTTAAAACGCCAACCTGTACACTGCAATGGTTCGTGTGATGTCGATTAGGAAGAGAGTTTTGAACAAACGGGTCTCTCATCCACTAGTTGAAAGGTAGAGAATAATATAATTTCCGCTAGGCAGTCATTACGAGTTTCCATTCTATGGATGGTAGGATAAGCAATTATCTTTGTCTCGAACCAGAAATGGTGAGTGAGCGAGTAGCACAATAACCGAACTGAAAACAAAGAGAAAGGAAGGAGTAGGTATGGAAAGAGTATGGAAGGAGTAGGTGTGGAAAAAGTATAGGAAAAGAGTATATAAGTAGTATGGAAAAAAGTATGGAAAAAGGAAGTAGAAATATAAAAAGAAGTATGGAAATCGGAAATAAAATTAATGGAAGAAATATGGAAAAAGTAAGTATCGAAGAATATAAAGTATCGATTAAGTAAATCTAATGGAAAAATTATATAGAAGGAAAATATAAATCTGAAAATGGGAGTCATAAAAGTATCGGAATTAATGAAGAAAAAATCTCGAAAAATGGAATATCAAAAAAAAATATCGAAATGTCATCTAGGCGAGAAGTATCGAAGAAATATCGGAAAATATAGGAAATATCGATAAATATCGGTCGGCGTCGTCTCGATAAAATATCGAAAAGTCATCGAAATATATAATCGAAATCGATAATGTCATCTCGACAGAATGGAAGTCTCGAAATCTCCTCGAAGAAAGTCAATCGGAATCTCGATAAATAGAAATATCGAATCGAAAGTATCGGCATCTCGATAAAATCTCGGCATCTCTCGGCATCAGTCATCGGCATCTCGTCGGCATCCTCGAAACAAATAGAAATGTCGAAAATCAAGATCTCGAAGAATAAATCAATAAAAATATCGAAAAGTGATATCGGCATCTCTGGCGAAATCAGTCTCGGAAATCTCGGCATCAGGTCGAAAAAATAATGGAAAAAGTCGAAATAAATCGGCATCTCGAAGAAATCTCGGCATCGTATCGGCATCTCTCGAAAGCATTGAATCTCGGTCGTCGGTCGAAATATCGTCGAAGAAATCTCGAATAAATATCGGCATCTCGGCAAAATGCGTCTCGGCATCTCTCGAAATCATCGGCGTTAAATCTCGGCGTATCTCTCGAAAAATAGAATAATAGAATCGGAAATGATCTTCGTCGAGCTCGAAATGAAATATATATAGAAAAATATAAATTAATAGAATAAATATACTCAGAAGGAAAGATGGAATTAATGCGATGCAAAAAAGTATGGAAGAGATAAATTATCGAAATGATATGGAAAAATAGAATATAAGTGTATAGAATATAAAATGAAATCTAAAATGAAGTCGAAAGAAATATCATCGTCGAAAAAATATCGATAGAAAAAAGTCTCGGTCATCTCGAAAATAAATAATGAAGTCGATAATCGAAGTCTCGAATCTCTCGATAATGTCTAGAAATATAAGAAAAAGTAAATTAATAGAAAAATATAAATAGAAATAGGAAATGTATAGATAAATATAGAAAAAGTATTAAGGAAGGAAATAAAGTATAAATCGGAAAAATGCGTCTCGAAAAGTATAGTCATCTCGAAATCTCGAATATAAGAATAGAATCTCATCGGAATAAATATAGAAATATCGAAAAGTTAATCGATAAATTCGATAAGAATAAATATAAAGAGTAAAATATAGACAAATAAATGTAATAGAAAATCGGTATAGAAATAGAATAATAGATAAAGATCGTAGAAAAATGCAGTATAAATATATAGAAATAAATATTAATAGAGAAAGAATATAGGACAAATCGGCAATCTAGATATATAAATCGGTCTAATAAGAAATAGAATCGTAAATTAATAGAAATATCGAAAATCGAATATCGGAAAAAGTATAGAAGGCAAATATCGGCATCTCGGCATCGTGTCGAAATCTCGAAATCGAAAGTCTCGGCATCGATCGGGAAACATATCATGAAATAAATCTCGGCAAAATCTCGGCATCTCGAAGAAATAAGTAAATCGGAAATCGATACTCGGAAAATTAATAAACATCTCGAAATAAGTCGGCATAAAAATCGTCATCGAGAAATAAATCTCGAAATCAGTCATCGGCGTCTCTAAAAAAAATCTCGTCATCGGAATCTCAGAAACAGAACAAATCTCGAAAAATCCTCGATATTATAAGTCATGAATAAATCTCCGGAATCGTAATAGAAAAAATATCGGCGTCTAAATATCGGCATCTCCTCGATAAATCTCGGCATCGATCTCGAAATAAAGTCATCGGCGTCGATATCGATAAGTATCGGCGTCTCCTCGAAGAAATGGTCTCGGCGAAATATAGATAATAAATATAAATCGGCGTCTCGATAAAAATCGGCATCCTCGGCATCAGTCATCGGCATCTCGAAACAAGTCATAGAGAAAATCTCGGAATCGTCTCGGCATCTCGGCATCTGGAAGATAAGTCTAATAATCGGAAAGAATATAAAATAGTGATAGAAATCTCGATAAGTCATCAGGAAAAATCGACGTCATAAATATGATCGAAATCTCGGCGTAAGTCATCGAAATCTCGGCATCGAGTGTAGAGATAATAAATTCGTCTCGGCATTATCGGGAAAGAAATATCGATAAGTGTCTCGATAAGTCTCGGCATCTCTCGAAGAAATCGATATCCGATCTCTCTCGGCTAAATCTCATCATCTCGATAAATCTCGAAAAATCTCGAAAAATAAAATAAATAATAAAGTTCGAAGAAATAAATATCGGCATCTCGAAATAAGTCTCATCCTCGGCATCAGTCATCATCTCGATAAATCGATCATCTCCGTCGTCGAGTATCGTCTCGATCGTCTCGGCGAATCGATGTCATCTCGGAAATGGAATAAATATCGGCGTCGAATATCGGCATCTCTCAAATAAGTCTCGGCATCGGTCATCGGCATTGGAAAAATAAAATTATAAATATCGAAAATAGAGTGTAATAAACTCGAAAAATAGAGTATCGTCTCGGAAATAAATCTCGTGTCATAAATCATCGAAGAAATCGTCTCGAAATCTCGTCATCTCGGCATCTCAAATGCGTATCGGCGAATCTATCGGCATCGATATCGGCGTCTCTCGGTCATCATCGGCATCTCTCGAAATCGTCGGCATCCAGAATCTCGCGATATCAGGCATCTGGCGTAAATCTCGATCGGCATCTCGGCGAATAAGTCTCGGCGTCTCGAAGAAATAAATTATGAAAGCCATGGAAATCTCAAATCTATCGGCATCTAGAAAAATAAGTATAGAAGAAAGAAATCTCAGAAAAATGATATCGAAAATTCGGTCGGCATCTCGAAATCGATATCGAGAAAATGGCGTCGATACTCGGAAAAATGGTCGAAATAAATGTCGTGCTAGAAAAATGTCGAAATAAGTCTCGGCTCTCGAAAAAGTATCGGCGATGTCGGCATCGGTATCGGCTATCGGCATCGTCTCGGAAAATGATAAAGAAACCTCGGCGTCGTCTCGGCATCTATCGAAGTCTTCGATCTCGAAGAGTCTCGATGCCTCGGCTCTCGAATCGGAAAAGAAATCGCGGAAAAGCTCAGAATTATGAGAAAAAATATGCGATAGGTCATGGAAAAAATATCGAAGGCGGGGTATAGAAAGAGCATGGAAAATTATGGCAATCGGCATAAGCTAACGCAGGCATATTAACGAAGAATTCTCTCGCCCTCGTAATCGGCGGCATCAATAGGCCTGTCGGCATCATGATGATCTGGGCGTATCAAAATGACCTATCGGCAATCCCTAAATCGGCTCAGTATCGGCGTCAGTACCGACCTCGGAAAACATTATTTTGAATTCAGGAATAAATATAGGAAAGAGAGTTATAGAAAAATGAGAAAAAATATCAGAAAGGTAGTATGAAAAAATGCTATGAGAAATTATAGAAAAATATAGGAAATTAGATGTAGAAAAATGAAAGATAATTAATAAAGATTTAGGAAAAAGTATAAATACATCGAAAGTCAAGTGAAGGTCCAGTATAGAAATGCTCAGAAGTGTAAATTATAAAAATATAAAAAAATTAGAGTGTAAGAAAATATCGGAAGGAAGCCAAATTCTAAATATAGAAAGGTATTCTTAGAAAAATATGAAAAAATTAAATTATAGAAAAGTAAAATTCGAAAAATATGAAGAGAATCGTGAAATAACTCTCAGAAAGATATCGTTCATCTCGAAAAAAAATACTCAGAAAAATGATAATGGAATAATTCTCAAATGAAGTGTAAATTTGGAAGAGTCGGTGTAGAGAGAAAAGAAATATGGAAGAAGTAGTGTATAGGAAAAGAGTATAGACAGGTAAGTGTGGAAAAATATCGATGGAAGTGAGTCTCGAAAGTTTAGGAAGTAATTATAAGAATCTGGAATAGGAATTATGAAAAGTATGAAGGAGTAGGTGTAGGAATGAGTATATAGAAGAAATATGGGGAAATAAGTGGAAGAAGTAGTGTATGGAAAGGTAGGTGTAAAAAATATAGGAAAGAGTATATGGAAATATAGAAGATAGTGTGGAAAAGAGGAATCATAGAAATATGGAAAGATGATAGAAAATTATCAAAAGGAAGTAAATTATCGGAAAAAGTATAGGTAAATTCATAGAAGTATATAAGAGTATTATCGAAAAATCAAGGCATTGAAGAAGCTCCTCAGGAAAGATATATAGAAAAAGTAATATGGAAGAATGAGTATAGGAAATGTATCTGGAAAGAGTAAATTATGGAAAAAGTGGAAGAGTAGGTGAATATTATAGATAGTGGAGTGGAAAAGAGTATAGGAAGAAGGAGGTAAGTAGAATAAATCCTGGAAAGGATTATAAGAAAGTATGAAGGAAATGGAATATGGGAGGAAGGAATGATTATAGAGTAGGAAAGTGGAATTATGGAAAATATGGAAGGAATAGAATTATGAAATAGGTCTAAATATAGGAAGGTGATATAGAAAAATGAAAAGTAGGTGTGAAAAATATGGAAGGAAGGCTGGAAATATGATTAATAGGAAAATATAGAAGGAGTAAATTATAAGGAAAATTGGTCATAAATATATGAAGGAAGTAAATTTAATAAGAAAAATATATGAAGAAAAAACATGAGAGTAAGGAATAGAAAAGAAGTATGAAGAGTAGTCTGAAAAGAAAGAGCATATAGAAAAAATCTCAGGAAATGAGGTATAAAAAATACATAGAAAGAGTAGAATTATGGAAGTAGATCTCGATAGAAATATCAAGAAGAGGCAAGAATCGCACTCAGGAAAAAGTATAGATCTAGATAGGTCATAAGATCTCGGAATAAATCTGTGAAACCTCGGGAAATAGGCTCCTGGGATGATCAGGCCTATCGGCAATCGAGAAGGAAGCATAATCATCCAGGAAATTCTCGGCAAGAGTGGCGCCCTCGGAAAGAGGCCATGAAGGAGATCGGAATCCTGGAAAAATCGGAAAAGGCGTCAAACGAAATTCCTGGAAAAGAGTGAAATCTCGAAAAATGTCGTATAAGGCTATAGGAAGCCAAGTATAGAAAGTCGGAAAAAAGCAGTGTCGGAAATATCGGCGAACTCTAGAAAATGGAAGATAGGAGTAAATTCTGGAAAGGAATCGGCGTCTTGAGAAAATATCGCGTATCTCGGGAATGCAGGTCTCTTGGGCCAGAATATGGCGAATCTCGGAAGGTAGATCTCGATAAAAAATCTCTGGAAAATTATGGAGTATCTGGGAAGGAGTAAATCATGGAAATAGGTCAGGCGAAAAATGCTCAGAAATGAGTGTCGAAAAAAGTTAAGATAGGTAATGGAAGAATGAAATTATGGAAAAAATCTCGATAAATTCATGAAGAGTCAGTATCGAGAAATATCGTGAAGATGATCTCGAAAAATATAAAGGAGTAGGTCGGCGTCGAACTCCTCGAAGTCGATATGAAATATATGGGGAAAAAGTAGAATTAAAATGAAATAGGTATGGAAAAAGAGTATAGAATATGAAAAACGGTCGATAATGAAAAATATGGAATGAGTAGGTATGGAAGGAGTATGGAAGATGCTGGAGTAGATATAACTGGTGAATTTATTGTTTCGATTTTTGTCAGTTTTCATTCAACGTTTTGTCCTCATAAGAATTTCCTGGTTTTCTTCGTTTTTAGAACAATTAAATACGAAATCAAAGGAAGCATTTCATTATCATCTGGTAGAAATGCAGGGATTTCCCAAATGGATCTGCGGTAAATCTGAAGGCTTATAATGCTATAAGCCAGCTTTAGATACATGTGGTGAGAACAGCACAGGTAGAATACATCGTTTAGCTTTGTTTGATAATACAAAAAACGATATCTTTGTTGGTAACAAGAGCAGCCCAAAAGTTAGCGGTGGGTGGTGATGACTAGTTGCCTTTCCTCTAATCTTACACTGCTAAATTAAGGATAGTTAGCGCAGATAGCCCTCGTGTAACTTTGCGCACAATTCAAAACAAACAAATAATACAAACAATATCTTGCCTTCTTAGTTTTACATTTTATATATATCAATATGCTTATTTGTATTTTTGAATTTCTCGCAAAGCTACACGAGGGTTATCTGTATTAACCATCACTAATTTCGCAGTGTAAGACTAGAGGGAAAGCAACTAGTCATCACCACCCACAACCAATTCTTGGGCTACTCTTTTATTAACGAATAGTCGTATTGGCCGTACATTATAACGCCCCAGTGGCTAAAAGGGCGAGCATGTTTGATATGACGGGGATTCGAATCCGTGACCCTCAGACCACGAGTCCAGCACTCTAACCGTCTTGTCATGCCGGGGCAAAAGTATACTATAGATAGGGTTTTGTTCATGTATACCTAAGCACAAAGCTATACCATGGGCTATACCTTCTATGCTCACCATTGACACCCGATTTTGAAAGTCTTCAGACCTACTGTGTGTGTTTTGGGAGAGGGTTATAACATATGTTATAACATATGTTATATCATTCTTTACCAGCAGTATTTGAATTGATGTAACACGAATTAGGGTTAAATGTGAAACAGTTCTAGCTACATCAGTGAGTTATTTCCAATCTTTTGTCATAACAAAATGCACACCTGAAGAAGCTTGTCTGCGGGACGTCAGTTAAAATAAATTTATTTCTGTACTCTCGTTTACGGACACACGAGAACTGATAGGTTTTGTATTTGTTACCACAAAAAAATATCAAAATATAGGCATTGAGTGACAAGAAATAACACATTAATATCAATAAATACACAAATCATCCATCTATTCATCCGTCCGTCCTTCTGTATGTTTATCTATCTATTTGTCAATATGCCTGTTTATATCTCTATTAATAATAAGTTTCCTCCACAAACCGTAGAAAACATTATACGCACACACGTAGACAGAAAGCAAAATCAACCAACTAAAGTAAATACAGCTCACGAATCAAAAAACCACGAAACCATATACTGCTGTATACCATATATTCCTGACATCAGCAAATAAATAACCAACATTTGGCAAAAACTAGTAACAAAATATGACATTCCAGTTAATACCAAATTTATTCAAAAACCAGGCACAAAACTGAAGTCTATACTATGTAAAAACTACACTGACAAACACCACACCAACATTATTTATAAAATACAATGTGATAACTGCCACGACTTCTATATTGGAGAAACAAGTAGAAAAATGGAAACCAGATTCAAAGAACATAAAAAGTCACCTTCACACGTTTTCGAACACTGCAAGTCAAATAAACACAACATAACCATAGAAAACACCCAAATACTAAATAAAGAAACAAACATAAACAAACGCAAAATTAAAGAAGCCTTACTTATACAACAACTTACACCCAAAATAAAACAATAAAAGGGAACGCCTTTATACCTATATTAATATAATAAAATAAATAAAATAATATATTCAAACATCTAATACCGCCCTCTACATTCCGACACTCAGTTACACAACCCCTTTCAAACATGTGGTCAGCTTCTGGTCAGTTACCTCTTTCTTTGTGAACCTGACGATGACCGAAGAAGGTCGAAATGTTGTTCGCTCTTCTATGTAAAATATTTTCTCAACCCAAACGAGCCGTTTTTGCATATAAATGTGTGATATCCTGTTAACCAGTAACTGTATGATATCCTGTTAACCAGTAGCTGTGTGATATCCTGTTAACCAGTAGCTGTATGATATCCTGTTAACCAGTAGCTGTGTGATATCCTGTTAACCAGTAGCTGTGTGATATCCTGTTAACCAGTAGCTGTATGATATCCTGTTAACCAGTAGCTGTGTGATATCCTGTTAACCAGTAGCTGTATGATATCCTGTTAACCAGTAGCTGTATG
Source organism: Tachypleus tridentatus (assembly GCF_004210375.1). NCBI lineage: Eukaryota > Metazoa > Arthropoda > Merostomata > Xiphosura > Limulidae > Tachypleus > Tachypleus tridentatus. The sequence goes on from NC_134833.1 coordinate 10,843,198, forward strand.
ATATCCTGTTAACCAGTAGCTGTGTGATATCCTGTTAACCAGTAGCTGTGTGATATCCTGTTAACCAGTAGCTGTGTGATATCCTGTTAACCAGTAGCTGTGTGATATTCTGTACTTAAGTTGAAATTAATGAATGTTTGAATTGTTTGAAATCGAGCACAAAAACTACACAATGGAGTTCTGTGGTGTGCCTACCATCGATACAGAAACTCGGTTTTTAGCTACATGATGCTTCAGACGAACGGCTGAGACACTAAGTAGATCGGGACACAATTGAAAAAAAAAAGATTAAAAAGTCTGTTTTGAAGACAAAAGAGAAGTAAAAAGAAAGTGGAATCTGGACTTTTCCATCGTCCGGCAAGATCTCCGTTAGAAAGTGACATATAAACAAAACTATTTTTTGCTTGTCCACCCTGGAGTGTGTAATAACAATCACAGCAGTCAAGTTTTGGTTAGAAAATAATTCAAATAAAATAATATTTTAGACGAATACTGGATGATGACGTAATTTTAAACTTCCATGTTATAACTGTTCTGTCACACTATCCGAGGAAAGGAGTGTCAGGCTGTTTATAATATTTGAATGTTATAACTGTTCTGTCACGCTATCCAAGGGAAAGGGTGTCAGATAGTTTAAAAATGTATATCAAAATGGCTGGTATGGGTATTAAAACTTTTATTAAGGTAAAGTGGATAACAACGTTTTGACCTTCTGAGGTCATCTGACCTCTTTGTTAACTTGAAGATTGCCTTACGAGGTGAAACGTTGTTCTCTACTTTATTTTAATAAAAGTTTTAATACCCATACCAGACATCTTGAGAAACATTTTTTGGTGTTCTCATCGTCACGAGATATTTTAAACTTCCGGTGTATATCGCACCCCTCGCTAGTATGGATTTACAACACTACAATCAGGGGTTCGAGCCCCCTCGGTGGGCTCAGCAGATAATCTGATGTGGCTTTGCTATAAGAAAAATACACACACAGTATATATTTTTGGCTCGGCATGGCCAGGTGAGTTAAGGCGTTCGACTCGTAATCTGAGGGTCGCGGGCTCGAATCCCAGTCGCACCAAACATGCTCGCCCTTTCAGCCGTGGGGGCGTTATAATGTGACGGTCAATCCCACTATTCGTTGGTAAAAGAGTAGCCCAAGGTTGGCGGTGGGTGGTGATGACTAGCTACCTTTCCTCTAGTCTTACACTGCTAAATTAGGGACGGCTAGCGCAGATAGCCCGCGTGTAGCTTTGCGCGAAATTCAAACAATCAAATCATTGTATATCTGTTCTGTCGCAATATCAGAGAGAAGGAGTGTTAGGTAATTTAAAAGTTTATTTAAATATATCTATAGTAATTTAAGAACGAAGAAGTTTTGATATGCTCATTTGGAGGGTCGTGGCATAAATTTAAAACCCTCGACCAAAGAAAGATCTAGAATCATATAGTAGTGACACTTGTAGTTATCTCTTCCATATACTTGATGTACTTTTGTACGATTCCAGAAAGTATTCAGTTTCAATAGTAAAGAAAACCAAAATTAAGAGTAACAGATATTTCTACTTATTGCAAAGGAAATTCATATGTCATAGGGCGTTGTAGCCTACAGAGTGCATAATTTTTCTCGTGATTCATGGCACGCGCACGTTTTACTTACATCACAATAGTAAAAACTGTGATGTTAATCGTCCTTTATGTGACGTCATTTTAATGTCTATTGACTGACTGAGAGACAACACAGTACTTACTGTATAGTGGTGCGATTGGGTAAAACAGGTGAACCTTCATAGTAACTTATTCGTAGCTGATTTGAGATAAAAATTATTAGAAAATAATGTGCTATTTTTTACAGTTTGTTGCTCCTTTAACACAGTCTCACAAACTAGTAATGTCCCCTAACACAATAGCACAGCTGTTGAGACATTGTTAACGAATTAAAATTATTCAATGTTAATTTTTTTCCGTTCTGTTTACACCTTTTCATGTAAAGCTTTGACGAAACCATTCAACATTTAAATTACGTATATTTTATGATAATCCTAAAAAAACGAATACAGGTAGGAAGTCACTATAAGAATATTTAACTAAAATATAGCCAGAAAGGATGTGTTTGTACAGAAGAATGGAATATCTTTGTTGTATCATAGCTACAATAACAATGTAATGTTTTAAACCATTTCTTCTGTTTATTTATGCCGGACATTTGACTAAAGCTACACAAGGGGTACCTGTGTCCGTTATTTTGAAGTGATAGACTAGAAGGAATGCAACTAGTCAACAGTCAAGTCTTTGGCTCTTTCACTTGAATCGTGGATTTGACAGTCACACTTATTACGCAACCACAACCTCTAAGTGTGAGACATGATTTTGCAGCAACGGAACGCGAACCGCGGATCCACAATGTAGCTCTTTAATCGTTTGCCCCAGTCCGGCTCCCAAATAATTTCGATACTAAGTTAAACATTACAATATACTTTAAATTATTTTTCTGCTTTTCTATATACAGAAATTGATAGGACAGGTGGTTAAGGCGCTCGAATGGTAATCTGAAGGGCGCGGGTTCGAATCCCTGTTCCACCAAACAAGCTCGCCACTTCAACCGTGGGGGTATTATAAGGTGACGGTCAATCCCACTATTCGTTGGTAAAAGAGTAGCCTAAGAGTTGGCGGTAGATGTTGATGACTAGCTGCCTTCCCTCTAGTTATTCACTGCTAAATTAGGGACGGCTGGTGTAGTTTTGCGCGAAATTCGTAACAAACCAAACCAGTCAGCCGTGGGGGTATTATAATCTGACGGTCAATCACCCCATTTGATTAGAGTGTTCCAAACGTGGACACTATTTAACAGCGAAAAAGACCTCGACCGTATTTTGGGAAAAAAAAAGTTCGACCTTGCTTTATTACTTTTGTTGAACTCTCACATGATCTAAGTACTCTCACATGATCTAAGTGTTACAAACACAGTTCTGTGCGAACCGTGCAAAATTCAGGGTCGAATCCCGAATTTTAGGTGGTATGTAAAATAACCTCATCGTGTAGAATTCAACCAACGTCTTTTTTTTTTTTTTGCTTTACGTGACGAACCTTGAATTTTAGAGATTTTAAGTAATTAAGTCTACTCCTGAAACATGGGATGTATGAACAAGTTCTCAGTGTTCAACCTACGAAGAGATATTTTGGAAGAACAAAATTTCTGTTCAAGCTTTTTTTTAGGTAAGTAACACACTTTTTGATGATGTTCAGTGTATATTTATTAGTTATTTCTTTGTTATTTCAGAAGACGAAGATCGTTGTAACAAGACAGTGGACATTCATCAATCAATTTCCAACCCACCCGTTACCGATACAAACCGAGGACGCCCTCTACACTGTAACTACGAAATCAGAGTACGACCAGCACGAGACGACTGGGTTATATTCGTCAAATTCATTAGACTGCGGGTGGGTGAAACAAGCTCTGACCGTCGTCAGTGCTTAGGAGGTCATCTGCAGATTATAGATGGATTTAGAAACAGCAATACCACCAACAAAGAATCTCCGGGGTTCTTTTGTGGTGAGATCGACTCACCAAAGACGTTCATTTCCGAAACACCTTACGTTAAGATCGTGTTTCATGTGGACGCGTACGATGAAGGAACGTTTTTACAGTTTATGGCCAACGTTGAGCGTCAGAGCGAAGTTCTAGAGCGCTATGGGCAGTATCCTTACGTCTACCCTCACCGGAGAGGACAACCAGTTCCTGACACGTACGCTGCGAACGTGTCTTTAAAGACTGTTCTTCCTCCGACCGATGCTATGTCCAATCTCCTGGTTATCCTGGAGTTTATCCTCCAAACCTTCAGTGTAAATACCACCTTAGCGTTCCAAAAGGCGTAATTGGCTTGGAACTCCAGACGTTTGATGTAGATGGCCAAGGATGTGACAGTCTCTTGTACTGCTTTCCAAGACCAGTTACAACTACTACAGGAGAGTGTCCTTTTGACTACGTCCGTATTCATGACGGTCCAAGTGTTTCACATCCCGTGATTGTCACCTTGTGTGGAAGAGGTCGCCTGAGGTCCAACATAATGGATCGAGTTCAGTGCTGCTTGTACGCTTCACTACATCTCCAGCTGGTCCACTACTGAACACGGGATTTCATTTTAAGGCTTATGAGATATACGACAATGATAATTCTGAGCCACTGGAGCTAAAAAATGGCAGTTGCGTTGTAGAGAAATACCTTGAGGAAAACGAGGACTATCTTTTTCTAGCCTCAGGTCATGGTATCCTGAGAACACCACGTGCACATACAAGTTTAGAGTGGACGAGAACGAAATAATTGCTTTGGATTTTTTTATGGTATAGGGTCGAAAGGGTCACGCTATGTGAGGATTCACTTAAAATATATGACCATTATGAGGCTGACCCCAGATACATTATTGTTAAACTCTGTGACATGAATCGGCCACAAACTGAAGAGTCGCGAAGGGTTTATGAAAGCAGTGGCCCTATGATGTTTCTTGAATTTATTGGCAAAACGGGTTCTTTGGAGGTTCCTCTCTCAGCTATAAATTTCAGGTGAAGAGGCAGAAGAAAGCATCTCAAAACGGAATTCTTTCTACCCCTTCTTGCAACCAAGTGCTGTCAGTTGACTCCACAAAATCCGGGATCATTGCAGTGAGCAAAAGTGATTTATTGTCCATTGAAGAAAAAGAGTTTATAGTGTGCAATTATACATTCGTTGCTAGCAGTATTTCCCAAGGGCGAGTTATTATCAACAATTTTGGCTACTTCAGACCTGGCTGTGACAGCTGCCGAGGAAATGATTACAATTGGATTTCAGTACATTCCCTTTTACCAGAGGAAGATAGCTTCTGCTTCTGCGAAGTCGACAAACCTTCTACATTCAGATTAACGTCACTAGGGCCTCGTCTGCTTCTTGTAACACATTTCACCAGACCTTCGAGACAACAGTTCTCGAGTTTGATCGACAAGGAGCCATTTCTACAAATTGACTATAGATTTGCTGGAGAGTCTCGGTGTGCACAAGAACACGTGGAGCTCGAGCTTCAGGGTGAGATTAATTTCCCTACATACACGTCTGGATCAAAGCAGGCTGGCCTTCTTTATTGTCGTTGGTCAGTACCAGTGTTTCACGGAATGGACGTATCTTTTGTTGTCCAAAACCTCTACCTTCCCGGTAACTGTAGCACCAATTATCTTGCAGTGGCTAGCACTTATTTCTGTGAGGACACTTCTAGAAGCACGGATCGCAGTCTTGTTATTGAGAACGGGGATATTGATGCAGGGAATGTGATCGTGGAATTCCGAACCACGGATGCTTCCAATAGTAGCTTCAATCTCGTCTTCACCCAGCTGAAGATGCTTCCTTCGTCTTCGAGTTCAGATTCTCTGGTTTCCTTGGGAAAAGAATGCGAGTTTCTCTGTGCACCAACTATGGCCTGTTTAAAGAAGGAACTCGTATGCAACGGTGTTCCAAACTGCCCAGTTCTTGATTTTTACGACGCTGGTGGCGTAACCTCTGATGAAGCTAACAGTCTGTGCTATGCTGAGAAAGTTGCTTTTCCGTACTACTGGTGGGTTGTAGGCGCTGCAGTAGCAATTTGTATATGCGCTGTCTTCTGTTTTGCTGTTTCTTTGTGTCGAAGATGGCAAACAGGAAGGAAAGGACTGTGAAATTTCAGTGTTACTTCATCCTTCCCAGGTGCTTTTCTGCTTCTGTACTATTGACTAGAAAGAAAGACAATCCTACTCAGTATTAAAAACAGTTACATGCATTTGTGCCAAATTAGTGTTATTTATTTATACTGCTTAAAGATGCCCGAATGCTTAACTTTTTGAGGTTCTTCTAACCAGTTTTGCAGGAGTGTGATGGTAGTTGTGTCAATCTTCTAACCAGTTTTGCAGGAGTGTGATGGTAGTTGTGTCAATATACTTCTCAACTTCTTCACTGCTTCTTGTTGTTTGTTTTATAACTTTGCAATATTGTCACTTATCCATGCACTTTCCAAATAAAATTTTATTATAAAAGTGGTGTTATTGGTTCACGTGTTACAGCGTAACGAGGTCGTACTGTGATCTCATTGTTATTTCTTAAATCAATTTTTTTTACACTTCCGATTATGAAGAAGTGAGACACCGAAACGTGTTGAATGAACGAGCCTGTTCAAAGTCTCGTGGTTTTTTCTGTATACTGCAAATTACGGAGCAAATGTTTTATTGTACCTCGAGACTGGAGACAGTCTCATTTTAAAATACTTGTCGTTTTTCATTAAACGTTGAGATATCTCTTATTTAGATAAAGCTATGATGTTATCAAATATGTTCAGGTGAGCTAATAAATGTCATTAGCTCTACTCTCGGCCCGGCATGGCCAAGCGTGTTAAGGCGTGCGACTCGTAATCTGAGGGTCGCGGGTTCGCATTCCTATCGCGCCAAACATGCTCGCTCTTTCAGCCGTGGGGGCGTTATAATGTGACGGTCAATCCCACTATTCGTTGGTAAAAGAGTAGCTCAAGAGTTGACGGTGGATGGTGATGACTAGCTGCCTTCCCTCTAGTCTTACACTGCTAAATTGGGGACGGCTAGCGCAGATACCCCTCGAGTAGCTTTGTGCGAAATTCCAAAACAAACAAACAAACAAACAGCTCTACTCTCCATTAACAACGTAAAATTCGTATTAACATCATGTATGTAATGTTACTATAAGCATCTTAGAGATGTATGGACCAATGAAAAGTGTGTAGAAAGATTTATTTGACCAAACAAAGCAAGGTGAACTCATTACTCCCCTTAGGATCGTGGATGCTCTATGTTTCTAGATTAAAGTTAATGTATTCTTATGATTTTACCGAGACAAGTGTTCCTACTTTTGATACGTTTTAATTAGAACAGATTGAAAGGTTGGAAAGGGAGCTTAGGCCTTCTGGCCTCTTTGCTTCCTGCGTCACAGCATCTGAACAACTAAGACAAGTACCGGTGATTTTACTAATTACGATGAATGATACATTATTAGTTATTAAACTTACTAGTCAGAGCTGGTTGGTTTAGTCTTTAGTTAACTCAAGTTATAACATTACAGAATCAGCTGTTATACTTACCAGTCAGAATTGGCTTATTTAGTTTTCAATTAACTCAAGTTACAACAATACAGAACCACCTGTTATACTTACTAGTCAGAGCTGGCTGGTTTAGCTTTCAGTTAACACAGGTTATAACAATACAGAACCACCTGTTATACTTACTAGTCAGAGTTGGCTTGTTTAGCCTTCAGTTAACACAAGTTATAACAATACAGAACCACCTGTTATACTTACTAGTCAGAATTGGCTAATTTAGTCTTCAGTTAACACAAGTTATAACAATATAGTACCACCTGTTATACTTACTAGTCAGAGTTGGCTTGATTAGTCTTCAGTTAACACAAGTTATAACAATACAGAACCACCTGTTATACTTACTAGTCAGAGTTGGCTTTTTTAGCCTTCAGTTAACACAAGTTATAACAATACAGAACCACCTGTTATACTTACTAGTCAGGGAGTT